>NC_079190.1:84848148-85148148 GCF_029499605.1 Hyla sarda
GTTTAGACCCTCTTCATCAGATGTACAGGCAATGTATGACCATGGTTAAACAGAGCAGGTTTAAATGTGAAACAAGGGTGCCAAAAAGCCACTAGGCTCCGCCCCCTAGTGGGCGTGGGGACTGTCTCGCATACATAGAATCAAGCTAAGTTAAAAGATACTTTAAAATAGCATACAATCATGCTGCAGTAACGTCAATACAATAAATACTATATATCGTTTAAAAAAGACTGGTTATAAGATACGTTGGAAATAGCAGTGTGTGTCTGTCGGCGTTCCGCTTTCATTAGCGGAGCCGCCGGCAGTGTGCGCATGCGCGAACTCGGGAAGTTAATAATGATTATGGAAACCTAGTAGTACAATGTAGCGGCACGGCGTGTGTGCCGCTGGTACATTGTGTCAGCTTATAGGGAATGAGTGGGCTGCGGGGCACATAGACATAGTGTGTCTCATAAATATATATGTGGGAAGCCTATCAGGCTGAATTTGTGGGAGGGGCTTTGGCTATTTAACATCCATCGGCCCCTCCCTCTGGGCGTATGCTGGGTTGGCGAAATTGCGGGGGTTCTTTCGTTGCGTACGCTGGGTCAGGTGTGTGGTGGTGCAGGTAAGTGCCGGGTGACCGGCAGGTTCTTTTACTGGGGCCCTGGTCTGTTGCTATTTGCTCCCCTCGTTTGGCGGGCAGGCTCCGGCACCCAGCGTGTTATGTAGGCGGCGGTCCGTCGGTGCAGCGCGTGCCCGGGCTGGCCGCAGTGAACACGGCCTCTGGATCCAGCGGCAGCTGGCGGCATGGCAGGCGCGGGGAGACGCGACCCACGTGGGTCTCCCTGTGCCGGCGTCTCACGTGTAACACGGGGCTCTGAACGGGCGGAGTCACAGCATGCCAGTGAGCCGGCGGTATAGCTCCACGGATGGCCAGCAGGTGGCGCTGAAAAAAAAAAAAAATGTGTGTGTGAGGAAATGTGTTAGGCTTACAGAGTGTATTGGTACCATGCAGTAATAAGGGGCTGGCTCATGATGCACCGGTGTCAGGCCACAGTTCCTGACACATGCACTGTCGCAGACAAGGGGCAGCTTGTAAAGTTAATAATACGATAATCATATTACTGTGGCTTCGGTTTAGGGGGGGGGGGTGGTCATGCATATCGGGGTACCGGGTTAGAAGCTTGGGGTAGTCAAGTAATTAGTGGGGTTGGGGTAGTTTCAGGCATAGGGGGGGGGGCTAGGGGGGGTCAGCATGTATGGGTCAGAGGTGGTAGGTGGCGCGTAAACCATATGGTTAGTACACTGTTAGTTTCTCTTGCAGATTAGGTGGGCTGTATTCAGTTAGGTGGTCGTTACGTTCCTGGTCATTGCAACTTGGCTACGGTCAGTACCAACCGTACGGCGGTTGTTCATGTTATTTATTCACGTTTCACGGTGGTCATCACTTTCGCTAGCAGACGCTAGTTCACGTCATTTCAGTCAAATGCTTAATACTCCTGTTACATTAGTTAATGTTACGCACTACTGCTGTTACACATAGATCCTGAATCACTGTATATCTGACTCGACATGTCAGATAGGGTTCAAGGCGTCATTGCTACTGTCACGCATACAGAGCATTTCGTTTACACGGGTAGTGGTCACTGCGATCTTGACTCTTCTTCAAGGGTGACCACTTGCCTGCGGTGGTTGCTGACACGTCTTCAGAGCCATCGCTAGTTAGTTAGAAACGGTGCACACTGTAATCTTGACTCGCAGTCAGGAGGTGTTCACGGTTTAATTATTCATGACTATACGCGTCATGCACACGTTCTCGGTCAGACACACGGTCGCACTGGCACTACGGTCAGCACTCTTGGGTCGGCCACATTGCACGGGCAGTCTGCAGCTGTAAGCTAACATTAAGTATGTATTCGGTTGTTTGCAGGGTTTCAGTCGATTTGCTGTTCGTTTCAGACGTCTTACTGTTGTGTTACAGTGGTGGTAAGGTCAGTCAGTACTCAGCAAGGGGGGTACACGTTTCTCATATCTGGTGACTCACGATTACCGTTTTGTTTCCCCGGCACCCGTTACGGCCCGGACAGGTCATGTCTCACGTGTCAGACATAGAGGACCCGATGTCCATCCCTGATACACCAGCTAGAAGCTCCGTGCGAGGGACGCCCTCCTCTGCAGCTTACAGGGCTTGGACGATCCCCAAATTGATGGAGGAGTTGCGCAAGAGAGCAATTCCATTTCCAGCAACCGCCCGAAAAGCAGAGTTGTACAAACTCCTCATGGCGGATCAGGGGGCTGGCGACAGTCAGGAGGGGACCTCGGGCCAGTCCACCCTCTCTGAACTGCATGCAATGATGACTTCCATGTTGGGCAGGCTGGATTCTCTGGAGAGAAGGGGCATTCAGGGGCCTCCAGCTCCAGCAGCATTGCAGGCGCCAACGCCTACACAGATGTCTGCCCCTGTTCCGGTAGGCAACCCAGGTAGGCGCTCTGGGCCACCAAGGGTGTCACCAGTCCATTTTGTCCCAGCGGCCCTGAGAAAAGACATACTGGAAGGGAAGGACATCAATTTAGCGGCCCTGTTGCTATCTGCCTTCGACGTTGAGGACACTAGAACGGTAGCGTGCGCTGACTTATCTGTTGTCCTTAAGAGTAAGGACACCAGGCTGAAACGGAAGCTAAATATCCACGAGTTTGTGATTGCCTTCAGCAAATACAGGGAGGTGATATGCTCAGCCAGGCCGGAGCGCAGAGAGGAGCTCGACCTGTATTTGCTGAGGGTTACTGAATACGCATACAAATACGGTGGTACCCATTTCTACGATTATCATAGAAGTTTCTCAGCCATGGCAGCGGCGGCCTTCAGCCAAGATGGGTACCTCACGGACTGGAGCATCGAAGATTCACAGATGTTCTGCAGCCACTTCGCAAATCTCAAATTCCCCGCATGTGCCGCCTGTCAATCAATCACGCATACTACGGCGTGGTGTGTAGGGCTGGCTCAACAGGGCGAGCAGGGCGCCACCAGACCGTCCACTTCCACGGACAGTTTCAGCAGGTCCGCACCTTCCGTGGATAAGTTGGGCCGTCCAGTACACTATCTCGGAGGCTCACAAATTTGTAACAACTATAACATGTCTTCGTGCAACTTCAGCAATTGCAGGTTATTACACGTCTGCTTCTACTGCTTCAGGGCACATCCGGGCTCTGCATGTAGGCAGAAAGGGCCAGCATGACTAGGCGGGGTACGTACCCCAGTCCTGGCCGCTCTGCTCGCGGATCACCCGGACCCAGATTGGGTCCAATGGTTGATCAATAGTTTTGATAGAGGCTTCCACGCCGGCATGGTCACACTGCCGCAGGCCACATTTGAATGCGACAATCTGCTGTCTGCCGTAAACGATCCCGCTGTTGTCACTGAATTAATAAATGCTGAGCTAATGAAAGGTTATATGATTGGCCCCTTGTTAGTTTCTCCATTCAGGTCTTGGAGGGTCAGTCCGGTAGGGGTGGTAACAGGCAAGTTCAATGGGAAAAAGAGACTGATATTTAACTTGTCGGCTCCTCATTGGTCACTTGTCCCCAGTATCAACTCTCTCATTCCATCCGAGGAGTTTAGCATGCATTATTCTTCCATAGACCAGGCTATTCAGGTCATCTTGGTGCTCGGCCCAGGGACTTGGATGGCGAAGGCGGATATCACTGACGCCTTCAAGTTGCTGCCATTGCACAGGGACCAGTGGCAATGGTTTGGGCTCAAATGGCAGGGGGCATATTATTTTGCTTCCAAGTTGACTTTCGGATGCAAGAGCAGCCCGTGGCTGTTTGACCAACTGGCCCAGGCATTGCACTGGCTGCTGGTTAATGTCTCTGGATGCAGCCAGGTCATCCATTATCTGGATGACTTTCTTCTGCTCAGTCGCCCGAGGGAAGAGCCGGACTAGTTGGTCAGATTGCTGAAACTGTTCACTGATATTGGGGTGCCAGTGTCTCCCAAGAAAACGGTCGGTCCAACTAAGTGTCTCACCTTTCTGGGAGTAATCCTAGATTCAGTCGCAATGCAAGTCAGCTTGCCCACTGACAAACTCAACCGTATCAGAGACACTATCCACAAGTACACGGTCTCCCAGGTCACGACCAAGGGCGAGTTGCAGAGCTTGCTGGGAATGCTGGCATTTGCTATGCGAGCAATCCCGCAGGGCAGAGCGTTCGTATCCAGAATATTGTCTTTGCTGCATGGTGTCCCTCATCAACACAGTAGGGTTTGGTTAGACTGCCAAGCTCTGGCTGACCTGAACATGTGGGATAGGTTCATGGCACAATGGAATGGGACGGCTATGTTTGTCCCGCCAGCCTCCGAGTTGTTCCCCAAGATCTGCACCGATGCGTCCTCTTCCATCGGTTATGGTGCAGTGTGGGGCAGCAGGTGGATGGCGGTCCAATGGTCCAAGCAGGTATTGGCTCTGGCAGGCTTCAGCAGCACTTCGGCACTTTTTGAGGGTTTCCCCATTGTAGCAGCTGCAGTGACATGGGGCGACAAGTGGTCAGGGCAGACGGTGGAGTTTCAGTGTGACAATCAGTCGACAGTTGCCATAGTCAACAAGGGCAGTTCCGGGCATGCTACTGTCATGTCATTCATGCGCAGACTAGTCTGGGTGTCCTTACAACACAACTTCAATTTTGTAGCCAGACATATACCGGGGGTAGACAACACGGCCGCAGATGCTCTGTCCAGGGCTAATTTCCATCTCTTTTCACAGGTGGCTCCGCAAGCAGACGCAGTAGGAACACAACCCCCTTGCCTGGCACAATTAATCTTGGACTGAATTATTACACACAGGTGGCCTGGGAGTTAATGTCGGACGCCTTAGCCCCCAATACCAGAAAGGCCTATCATGCAGCACACGACACCTTCAGGTCATATCTGTCACAACATAGCATCCCCTTTTCTTACGACACCACTATCATTCTATCTTTCATCGGTTTCTGCCACTCTTCTCTGCACCTGTCTCATAGCACTATCAAATCTTACCTTTCGGGCATTCAGCATTTCATTTCTTTATCCCACCCAGACAGGCTATCTATCCTATCATCTCAGGCTGTCAAGGCTGCGCTCAGAGGGGTGGTGGCTCGTAGCGCCACAGCGCCAACTCTCAGGAAACCGATCAGCGGCGAGCTGTTCCGAGCCATGTCTGACGCGTTAGCCAATAACCCATTTGGCTTCGAGCGCAGTCTGATAATCAAATCTGCCATTTATCTAGCCTTCTATGGCTTCCTCCGGCCGGGTGAATTTTCATGTGTCAGGCGGGGAGCGACACATCCACAGAAGGCTCATTTAAGGTGGCAGGGTTCTTGGCTCGAAGTTTCACTGTCTGTCACAAAAACTTGTAGGTGGGGGGCGGTGGTTAAGTATTTTCCTTCAGGCAACAACTGGTGCCCGGTGGCGGTGTTGGCACAACTGGTTGAGTTCCTCCATGATAAGCCTCCGGAGTCGCCACTGTTGCCTTTCGGTGGGGATGTTCTTACCACTTCTCTTTTCACATCGCATGTCCGCACGCTGCTTGGCAATTTAGGACACAACCCCAGAGAGTTCTCAGGTCATTCATTCCGCATAGGAGCAGCATCGGCGGCCTCCAGGCACAAAGTGCCTGTACATGTCATCCATAAGTTGGGGAGGTGGCGTTCTGATGCATATACCACTTATGTCCCAGATCCCTCAAGGGAAATGGCAGAGGCATTTCAATTTTTGGCATTATAAATAAATGATACTTAATTACCCTAACTAGTGGTGTATTTATGCCCTCTATAGGCGGACCCTCGACGCGGTTTTCAGGCACACCTCAACCGCTGTTCTATGTTATAAGTAGAGTTTTGTGTTAGGTCTTGGTAAATCTAGTTTCTTGCAGGTGGCCTTGGCAGGAGATAACAGGTAAGCCCATGCACGGTTCAAAGTCCTGACCACAAATATATGTATATGTGTGTGTGTCATAAATATATATAGTGTGTGTCATAAAAAAAAAAATATATATATATATATATATATGTGTGTGTGTGTGTGTATACAGTAGAATCTCCCTTAGCGGACACCTCCCAATATTGGACAGTTTTTAATTACTCGGCAGAGTCCCATAAGACTTAATGTATTTTCCCCCTCCAAATAAGGGACATTCCCAATAGGGGCCAAAACACTCCCACTAGGGGACAACCAGGCTTATGTGTCGGCCCTACCTTGTACACAGTGCCGCCATCAGGGGGTACAGCCAATACCCCAGTAAGGGGCCCAGGCCCCTGTGGCACCCGCCTGCAGAAGCCCCAGCACAAAAGCAGAAGACCAATGTCTTAAATCAGTAATCTCCTGCTTCTGTATGTCCACCGGCCACATCATTCACCCCCTCCTCACCACTTTATTACCCCTTGTGCCACATCATTCACCCCCTCCTCACCACTTTATTACCCCCTGTGCCACATCATTCACCCCCTCCTCACCACTTTATTACCCCCTGTGCCACATCATTCATCCCCCTCCTCACCACTTTTTTTACCCCCTGTGCCACATCATTCACCCCCTCCTCACCACTTTATTACCCCCTGTGCCACATCATTCATCCCCCTCCTCACCACTTTATTACCCCCTGTGCCACATCATTCATCCCCCTCCTCACCACTTTATTACCCCCTGTGCCACATCATTCATCCCCCTCCTCACCACTTTATTACCCCCTGTGCCACATCATTCACCCCTCCTCACCACTTTATTACCCCCTGTGCCACATCATTCACCCCCTCCTCACCACTTTATTACCCCCTATGCCACATCATTCATCCCCCTCCTCACCACTTTATTACCCCCTGTGCCACATCATTCACCCCTTCCTCACCACTTTATTACCCCCTGTGCCACATCATTCACCCCTTCCTCACCACTTTATTACCCCCTGTGCCACATCATTCACCCCCTCCTCACCACTTTATTACCCCCTATGCCACATCATTCATCCCCCTCCTCACCACTTTATTACCCCCTGTGCCACATCATTCACCCCTTCCTCACCACTTTATTACCCCCTGTGCCACATCATTTCCAGTCCATCAGCCCCTGTCCTATTTCATTCCCACTTAATTTCCCTCTATGTAAATTCATCACCTCTTCTTTACCACCCACCTGTACCATTTCATTCCCCCTTTTCCCCCCGTGCCATTTCATCTCCCTGTGCCACTTTATAAAGATGGGGGTGATGAATTTACACAGAGGGGAATGAAGGAGGAAATGATGTGCCACAGGGGGTAATGGGAGTATAAACTGGCACAATGCAAGGGGGGGACATAAGATGGCACAGGGTATAAAAGGGGGGGAGGAAATGGTACAGTGGAGTAATAAGGGGAAATTAAACAGCACTAGGAGATTCTACTGTAATGTTGCTTTTTATTGTGTTTTATAGGTAATAACACTCTGGAGTGAGTACAGGACAGGATTCCGTCATTCAGGAATATTTTTGAGCCTTTTTTCCCAATAAGGGACATCTCTCAATAGCGGACACTTTTTAATTCCCCATGAATGTCCACTATTGGAAGATTGTACTGTATGTGTGTGTGTGTGTGTGTGTGTATATATATATCAGTGCTCTCTCAACAATGGCCTCAAGTAACAATATTTTCATCATACAATAGTCTTTCCTGGACCATTGTAAGCTGAGACCAGACATAACATATAATACTGGAAGTGATTTGGATCCATGACTCATATAAGTGGCTAAAAGATTCAACCAACCAAAGTGGGCATTTCAGAGTTAAAACCCTGTATTATTGAACTCCTTTTCTCTCTAGTTGTCCTTGCAGTATAGAGCAGTACTGTACTGCTCTTTCCTTGTGCCATAATGAGCTGATCCAATACATGTACAGGGCTCTAAAAATGCTTCTGCCTAATGTTTTAAAGGGGTATTCCAGCCTTAGATGTATTATTCCCTATCTTTTGGATAGGGATTAGATGTCTGATCGCAGGGGTTCTGCCACTGGGACCCCCGCCATCTTCGTATGGACTATACTGAACAACGCATTGAAATATAAAAACACAGTGGGGACCGGAGCACCACTCCCACAATATTAAAAAAACAGATCATGTGCGTGTACTATGTTGAGAAACCTTTTAAGTGACCCCAGGACCTACGATGGCCCCGACATATGATCATTTCAACATACGATGGCGCCTCAGAGACCATCACATGTTGTAGGCAGCATCAACATACGATGCTTTTGTATGTCGGGGCCATCGCATAAACGGCTATCCGGCAGCATAGACTGCTTCAGCTGCCACCGGATAGCCGTTTGCGGTGCCCCGTATGGTCCGCTGACGATCACTTACCTGTCCTCGGGGCTCCATAGCGTACTCCTCGGGATCCCCTGCATCGTCGGCGCTCTCCATTGTCGTCATCACGGCGACAGCGATGGAGGGCGACATCCAGGGCAACGGTGATGGTCCGGAGCAGCGGGGACACGTGAGTATAACCACCAATACCAGTGGTCTTCAACCTGCGGACCTCCAGATGTTGCAAAACTACAACTCCCAGCATGCCCGGACAGCCAACGGCTGTCCGGGCATGCTGGGAGTTGTAGTTTTGCAACATCTGGAGGTCCACAGGTTGGAGACCACTGCCCTATACTTTACATTGCACGGATCCCTCAACATACGATTGTTTCAACAAACGATGGTTCATTTGGAATGGATTACCATCGTGTGTTGAGGGACCACTGTGTGTATGTGTGTGTGTGTGTATATATATATATATATATATATATATATATATATATATATATAATCTCTACCAGTACGGTACATTAATCTATAGAACTACAGTCACCGTAGTGACATATATTTACATCCATATACCATATATCGAGGCTCAAGTCCTACTAAGAGCTAAAATACATTATATTTACTCTTTGTACAATTTGTGTAGTTATCAGGGGATTCCACCCGTATTTTTTAGCTGCTGTAGGCATTACTATCAGTAGCGCTTATATTAGGGATCAACCGATTATCGGTTTGGCCGATATTATCGGACGATATTCCCGATTTTGGACGTTATCGGCAATTACCTTGCGGATAATCCGATAATGCCGCGCAGCACCGCCCCGGCCACTGCCCCATTGCCTCCCCCATCCCCGGTTTTATAATTACCTGTTCCCGGGGTCCACGCTATTTCTGGCTCCTGCGCGTAGCGCAATGACGAGTGACGTCCTTAACGCAACGTCACCGTCATTGCACACAGTGACAGCTTAGGAGGACGGCGCCGGAGAGTGGACCCCGGGAACAGGTAATTATAAAACCGGGAATGGGGTAGGCAATGGGGCAGCGGCGGCGGTCTCTGGCTGGAGCTGTGCGGGAGGGGGGGGATAAATAGCCGTTCACGTTATACCGGAATATCTGTTTAAGTTATCGGCTATCGGCCCTAACCTCCACAGAATATCGGTATCGGCCCTAAAAAAACCGATATCGGTCGATCGCTAGCTTGTATATACATATAGATGATACTTTTATAAGTAAGAACTGGCTTTCGGTTATGTTCACATCAGCGTGGTTCAACTCCGTTTTGATATCTCCATTATTGACACAGAACAGAGGTCACTCCTAATGGATATGAAAAGGATTGGTAAAAGATTTTGTACAGCTTGCATATAAAATAACAAACCGTTAACATCCGTTATGATCTGTTAAAACATCCGGTTATCTCTTTCAATGTCCGTTGTTTTATAACCATTTGCCTTTTTTTCTTCTGAGCATGCTAGTAGCAATACCTGATGAAATAACAGATAAAAATAAGAATACAGTATAACAGTTCCTAGACTTCAGTTATTAATGCAACAGACAATAACAGAGTGCAGCGAAGATTAAAAAAGCCAATTGGCAGGAAAGGGATCTGTTACCTTCTTTTTTTCAGCTCATTTCTAAAATGGAGATGAGCAACGAAGCTGGGAGCTGATGTGAACCCAGCCTTAAGCTGTATTAGTTATCTTGCCATTTTTCTCTAATCTTCATTTTTTTTTTCTTAATTTGATTTGACAGTTCAAAACCAATTAACAGGTTTCCATAGAGTTATGGTCTCAAGATACAATGGTCGTCCTGGAACCAGTTAGTGTGTGTGTGTGTGTGTGTGTGTGTGTGTGTGTATATATATATATATATATATATATATATATATATATATATATATATATACACATACCATATTTTTCGCCGTATAAGACGCACTTTTTCTTCCCCAAAACTGGGGGGGAAAAATTTGGTGTGTCTTATACGGCGAACTCTTCACTTATCGGACCAATATATGGAGGATTAAATTAATTTATCAACCTATAGATCCCTATACATAGGAATCCAAAAAATCCCTAATTTCCCATATATATATTATCTTTATGGTGAACCCACAAGCTTTATTAAGGTAATTGTGCATAGACATATAATGAAGACTCACGTAGATTAAAAATTAAGCAGAGCGGCAGCCTAGCATATAAACTAATATCTATATACTGTGCATCAGGCCAGTGTACTCCAGCCTATTCTGATTGGCTATACTGGGGTGAAGATGCCCGGCGTGCCTGCAGTGCACGCTGAGCTATTTTCTAAGCTGCCGCCTTGCTTTCTATTAAAATTGAGTCCCTACTCTGCCCCCCTCGACATGTTTCGCTGCCTCTGCAGCTTTATCAAGATATGCCCGCTACCTCTTGATAAAGCTGCAGAGGCAGCGAAACATGTCGAGGGGGGCAGAGTAGGGACTCAATTTTAATAGAAAGCAAGGCGGCAGCTTAGAAAATAGCTCAGCGTGCACTGCAGGCACGCCGGGCATCTTCACCCCAGTATAGCCAATCAGAATAGGCTGGAGTACACTGGCCTGATGCACAGTATATAGATATTAGTTTATATGCTAGGCTGCCGCTCTGCTTAATTTTTAATCTACGTGAGTCTTCATTATATGTCTATGCACAATTACCTTAATAAAGCTTGTGGGTTCACCATAAAGATAATATATATATGGGAAATTAGGGATTTTTTGGATTCCTATGTATAGGGATCTATAGGTTGATATCTTATACGGCGAATACACCCCTATCACGGCGGTCCCTGCGGCCATCAACGGCCGGGACCCGCGGCTAATACAGGACATCACCGATCACGGTGATGCCCTGTATTAACCCTTCAGACACGGCGATCAAAGCTGATCGCCGCGTCTGAAGGGAAAGTGACACTAACCTAAACTAATTTCACTGCAGTGGTCCCGAACAGCCCGACTGAATAGTCGGGTTAGTGCTTACAGGACACCGGGAGGGACCTTACCTGCCTCCTCGGTGTCTTCTCCGTTCAGGGATCCCCTGTATGGCCGGCACTCTCCTTCCTCGTCATCACGTACGTGCGTCGGCGTGCTTAACGACGTGATGACGGCAACGGAGAGCGAGGATACCCGGCCGGCAGCAGAGACGTTCAGCAGCAGGCCGGCAGCAGAGACGTTCAGCAGCAGGCCGGCAGCAGAGCGACGGGGACATGGCGACAGCGATGGAGCGACATTCAGGGCAGCGGTGACGGGTCCAGAGCGGCGGGGACACATGAGTATTACCTCCTATGCAGTGGTCTTCAATCTGCGGACCTCCAGATGTTGCAAAACTACAACTCCCAGCATGCCCGGACAGCCAACGGCTGTCCTGGCATGCTGGGAGTTGTAGTTTTGCAACATCTGGAGGTCCGCAGGTTGAAGACCACTATTGGGTTCAAAATCTTAAATTTTTTAGATTTTGCACCTAAAAATTGGATGCGTCTTATACGCCGGTGCGTCCTATAAGGCGAAAAATACGGTATATAGAGCACTGTTGGTCAAAAAATGGAGGCATTTGGCGCACTTTTTGATAAAAAAAAAAAAAAAAAAAAGTGTTCCCCATCCACCACACGGAGGTGGCCTCACTTCGGGTGTGACCCTAACAGGCTTACCCTACTCACCTCTGCTTTGCATATAGGGGGAGATTTATTCAATCTGCCCAGAGGAAAAGTTGCTGAGTTGCCCAAAGCATCCAATCAGATCGCTTCTTTCACTTTTGAAAAGGCCTGAGAAAAATGAAAGAAGCGATCTGATTGGTTGCTATGGGCAACTCAGCAACTTTTCCTCTGGAAAGATTTTGATAACTCTCCCCCATAGCCTCTGATTGGGTGTCATGACAAATTATATATATACACACACACACTTATTTTGGTGCATATGCCAGCCCAGTGGAGGCTAGAAGAAGGAAAGACACAATTTGTATGTATATTGTGTACTTTTCCCAGTGTACACACAAAGTAGTATTTGGCAATTTATCATACATTTTTTGGAAGAATAACAGGAACATTGCAGCACAGAGCTATAAGAAAAGTTGCCCCAGAATTTTCATCTCATGGGAAACACAAGTACTTACTAAGGTCTCATTCACACTATTGGGGGAGATTTCTCAAAACAGGAAAAGTGATGCAGATCGCTTCTTTTATTTTTTCACAGTCCTTTTTAAGAATGAAAGTAGTAATATGGTCGCTATGGACAACTGGTCAAAGGATAGGGTATTAGTATCTGAGGGTTCAACCATGTATCTCCATGTATGAGGAGAGGTGGGGGAAGGGGTCGCAGAAGTCGGACATGCCGTGATGAGACACTTACGTTTGTTTTTTTAAATTGGAGTACCCCTTTATAGGGCTGGGCGGTATACCGGTTCATACCGAATACCGACATTTTTGTGCTGCACAATATGAATTTTCCCCCATACCGCAATACCGGTTGGGCCCCTCCCCCTTTGGAATGAATTATCAGCCCAGCGCAGCGCTGTCCCCACATCGGGGAACTAATCCTATGTTACCCGCCAGCGCTGTTCCTTGGGACTGGAACGTCGGACAGCCCTCAGCCTATCGCCGGCCGCAGCGATGTCCCGCCCCGGCCAGTGATAGGCTGAGCCCACTGTCATGTAAGGAGCTCTGGCCGGCTTCTTACATGACAGTGCGTTTAACCTATCACTGGCCGGGGCGGGACATCGATGCGGCCGGTGATAGGCTGAGGGCTGTCCGACATTCCCGTCCCAGGGAACAGCGTGAGGCCGACGGAGGAAAGTTAAAGTTTATTTTCTTTAGATAGCAGCCCGGGCATAGGGATACAGCATACAGCAGTGGTCTGGGAGTTGTAGTTTTGCAACACCTGGAGGTCCGCAGTTTGGAGACCACTGGCGTACAGTATAGAGTTCATGCGCCAGCGGGCCGCAACAAAGAGGAGGAGGGCAGTGCTTGCGGGTGACATGTGAGTAGTACCCCGCTGGGCTGATAATTTATTGGGGGGGGGAGCAGAACAGCGCTGGCGGGTAACATGATTTGGTGGGGAGCAGAACAGCGCTGGCGGGTAACATGATATGGGGGGAGCAGAACAGCGCTGGCGGGTAACATGATTTGGTGGGGGGAGCAGAACAGCGATGGCGGGTAACATGATTTGTTGGGGGGAGCAGAACAGCGCTGGCGGGTAACATGATTTGGGGGGGGGAGCAGAACAGCGCTGGCGGGTAACATGATTTGGTGGGGGGAGCAGAACAGCACTGGCGGGTAACATGATTTGGGGGGAGCAGAACAGTGCTGGCAGGTAACATGATTTGCGGGGGGAGCAGAACAGCGCTGGTGGGTAACATGATTTGGGGGGGGAGCAGAACAGCGCTGGTGTGACCTAAAGATAGACAATCACTGTAAATTTCTGCATAACCCCTTTGAAAGGTTGTGGTCGTCAGGTGAACATATCAATGTCAGTAAGGATGGCTCTGGAGAATTTGGCACAGTAATATCTCTGCAAAATGTAGACGTCTCAGTAGCTTCTTCTAGTAATGATAGCTGGTTCCTAGGGGGACTAGCCTGACCCAAAGTGAGCAGCTCGCCAATAGGGTTTTCTTTTATGGAGGACGACCTCCCACATAGGCTCGGGTCAATACCTTTTCTTCTTTTCCGAATGCTTCAATAATGTGTTCCGCAAAGATCTGCTTTTATGTTTTTTTAGTAATACCATCCTGACATTTGCTTTCCCTAAAACATACCATCTGAAATGTATCTTTGTCTTCCAGGATGAATGTTGGGGTGGCGCATAGTGAGGTGAACCCCAATACACGGGTGTTGAATAGCCGAGGAATATGGCTGGCCTACGTTATCCTTGTAGGCTTTCTACACATAATCCTCTTGAGCTTTCCCTTCTTCAGCGTTCCTGTAGTCTGGACCTTAACTAATGTTATTCACAATCTGGTAAGTTACATATTCTTTATCGTAATTACTATTGTTTCAGGGCCTAATAACAGCTAAGGTCCGCACTGATATAGATGTGCACAGGTTTTAGGTGCCCTAATAGCTACACATAAAATGTGGGGTATTTTTGGACCAAATAAGAAATATTGGCACATATTAACCCTTAAAGAGAAATTCTAGTCTTATACATCTTATCAAAGGATAGGGGATAAGATGCATGAAGTCAGGTGTCAACGCCACCTCCATTCATGTCTAAGGGAGGGGGCATGATGGCCTTCATGCCCCCTCCCCTAGACATGAATGGAGGGGGCGTGGCTGTGACATAATGTCTCTGTCTCGGAGGCAGCGTCCGGCACAGAATGCCAGGATTTCACCAAGATCGCGGGGGTTCCAGAGGCGGAACCCCCGCGATCATACATCTTATCCCCTATCCAAAGGTATATAAGGCCGGAATACCCCTTTAAAGGGGTACTCCGGTGCTTAGACATCTTATCCCCTATTCAAAGGATAGGGGATAAGATGCCTGATCGCGGGAGTCCCGCCGCTGGGGACCCCTGTGATCTTGCACATGGCACCCCGTTTATAATCAGTCCCCGGATCACGCCCCCTCCCATAGGCTTGCAGTGAGGGGCGGAGCGTGACGTCACATGGGGGCGGAGGCATGCTGTCACACGCCGTTGGCCCTGTGGTCGCCGGTAATCAGACTCGGAGCAAACACGCTCCGGGGACTGATTATAAACGGGGTGCCGCGTGCAAGATCACGGGGGTCCCCAGCGGCGGGACTCCCGCGATCAGGCATCTTATCCCCTATACTTTGGATAGGGGATAAGATGTCTAAGTACCGGAGTACCCCTTTAATATATTTCTTTTTTTCTGCCATTTAGATATCTCTCTTTTCTTGTCTGCAGACTATTTAGATGTGACGTATGATATTGACATATCAGGGCCTGTAGCTGTGTTGTGTTCAGATTATAATTTAGGACAAACCTGTTGGCCTTCTGGAATAATGGAGTAGCGTTGTATATAAAGTGTAGATGCCACAAGTATAATCCTCTCTTTTGTGACTTACCCAACAGGTAATGTACCTATTCCTGCATACAGTGAAAGGCACACCATTTGAGACCCCTGACCAGGGGAAAGCGCGGCTCCTGACTCATTGGGAGCAGATGGACTATGGCCTCCAGTTAACATCTTCTCGCAAGTTTCTCACCATAACCCCAATTGTTTTGTGAGTATTGAACACACACGCTTGTAGCAGTTTTTTTCCCTTAACAATAATTTGAATGTTCTGCATTATGTTTGGATATCGACAAAGCCCAAGCCAAAAAGGGATTTTTCATCAGATACCAGTGTTCTGATTGTAACACAAAATCAGAAGACATTTTGCATAAGAGCGAACAAACTCAAGGACGTGAGAGGGGTCGAAAGTACTAATAGTACACCCACTTGCATGTACATTTGGGCTAAATAAGTGCCAATCCAGATGTAATGTGTATAGCAGGGTTAATAAAAATGACAGTGGTTTGTGTGTGCAGCTTGAGTCCCCCAGTAAATCTGCCACATGGGAGTGTGCCCTAATAGCAGTAAATGGGGACCCAGTGTACTTAAATGAAAAGGCTCCTGGTCATCAAGACCAGTGGTCCCCAAACTGTGGCCCTCCAGATGTTGCAAAACTACAATTCCCAGCATGCCTGGACAGCCGTAGGCTGTCCAGGCATGCTGGGAATTGTAGTTTTGCAACATCTGGAGGGCCACAGTTTGGGGACCACTGATCTAGACTATCAAGCTAAAACATTTCGAGCATGACTTTAGTACTGGAGTCATCAGTGCACTTTGAGCTCTATTTTATGGCTGCTATTTATTTTTATTAAATTGCCTTAAAGGTGGAGCCTCCTTCTAAGGCGGCATTCACAAGGATTTTGTTGGCTGCAGATTTCCATTGCAAAAAATCTTCAGTAAAGTACTATACAGTGGTCCCTCAACATACGATGGTAATCCGTTCCAAATGGACCATCGTTTGCTGAAACCATGGTATGTTGAGGGATCCGTGCAATGTAAAGTATAGGAGAGTGGTCTTCAACCTGCGGACCTCCAGATGTTGCAAAACTACAACACCCAGCATGCCCGGACAGCCGTTGGCTGTCCGGGCATGCTGGGAGTTGTAGTTTTGCAACATCTGGAGGTCCGCAGGTTGAAGACCACTGGTATAGGAGGTTATACTCTCGTGTCCCCGCCGCTCCGGACAGTCACCGCTGCCCTGGATGTCTCCTTCCATTGCTGTCGCCGCGTCCCCGGGGTGTCCCCGACGCTCCGGCATGGCCTCTGCTTCCCCGGCATCCTCGCTCTCCGTCGCCGCCATCATGTTGCTACGCACGCCGCTCCTATTGGATGACGTGCGAAGCGACGTGATGACGACTATGGAGAGCGCCGGGGATCCCGAAGAGTACGCGCCGGAGCCCCGAGGACAGGTAAGTGATCGTCAGCGGACCACACGGGGCACCGTAAACAGCTATCCGGTGGCAGCTGAAGCAGTCTGTACTGCCGGATAGCCGTTTATGCGATGGCCCCGACATACAAAAGCATCGCATGTTGATGCTGCCTTCAACATGCGAGAGCCTCTGAGAGGCCATCGTATGTTGAAATAATTGTATGTCGGGGCCATCGTAGGTCGGGGGGGTCACTGTACAATGCAAGTGAATCTGGTTGCATAAATATTCAAAACAAATGTTAAGGAATTTTAGAGCATGCCCTATCTGATAGAGAATACATAGGCTTGAAGCTGCCGTAATATCCACATGCACCACATTGTGCTTTGGACTTGTAAACCTTTTCACAGCTAAAATGATCTGCAATGTATGAACAAGGCCTAAGGGGTATGATTAATTTAGTCTGCTGCTTTATCCCACAAACAAGTCGCCCATTAACATTGTAATTTATGCTACAGTGTAATTTGTTTAGTCCTCCTGGAAAGGCAGTGAATGTGGCAGGATTGTGCGTCTGGCTCCAGGTCCTGGGTGGAGCAGGTTGTACAGGTTATACAATGGTAATTATCATTGTGGCAGAACATGTTTGTAACTGCATGTAGCACATACATGTGCCAGCGGTAAACTGGTAATATCCCCAATAAGAAATTGCTCCAATTATTTGTGCCCAAGATTAACGGAAGATAGTCATGTAACCCTTAATACTCCAAAAGCACTGGATGGGTTATCACAGACAACTGGTGAACAGTTAAAGGGAATCAGTCAGCTCTATTTTCTGCTAAGAGCAGATACTATTGGGTTCCAATGGAAGATAAGAACAGCGTAGATGTGTACCAGGCTGTGGCCTTCTTGACACTTGGCTGAAAAAAAATTATTGCTGTGTTGACCATCATCAGCTCCAGTAAAGGTAGAATTAGCTTTTTTACCATAACAGCTATCCAACAGTGCATGCAGCTCTTAGCAAAAAATAGATTTTATAAGTTTGGCAACCACCATGAGCTCCAGGAAAGGTACAATTAGCTTTTTAACACTAACAGCTATCCAATGGTTTCTGCAGCTGTTAAAGGGGTATTCCAGGAAAAAACTTTTTCTATATATCAACTGCCTCCAGAAAGTTAAACAGATTTGTAAATGACTTCTATTAAAAAAATCTTAATCCTTTCAGTACTTATGAGCTGATGAAGTTGAGTTGTTCTTTTCTGTCTAAGTGCTCTCTGATGACACGTGTCTCAGGAACCGCCCAGTTTAGAAGCAAATCCCCATAGCAAACCTCTTCTACTCTGTGCAGTTCCCGAGACAAGCAGAGATGTCAGCAGAGAGCACTGTTGCCAGACAGAAAACAACAACTCAACTTTAACAGCAAATACAGCTGACAGATTCCCAGTGATTTTTAAAATCCATTATGATGCAGGGACAATGGGGAACCCCCCCCAAAAAAAAAACAAACATACTTTTCTAGCCTTGGTTCCCCATAGGTCCAATTCAGCTCTGCCCGGTTCCCTTATCTTTTCTTTTGAGATGAGGGCATGTTGCAAGTACTTGTCTGCTTAGCCAACCACTGGCCGCAGCAATGCCCTCTCTCGACCAGTGATTGGCAATGAGTCCTCGTCTCGGAAAAAGAGAGAGGAATCGGGATCTGGACAGAGCCAAGTAGGAGCTGGGGGATGCTAAGTTATTTGTTTTTTTTGTTTTCTTTCCGTTTTTTTTTTTTTTTTTTCTCCCCACTGCACCATATTTGATTTTGTCAACCACTGAATAACCCCTTTAAAAGAGCTACATTTATATGGTCTGGAGGAATAAGGGATGTGATCGAAACCTTTAAATATGTTATAGGTGTTAACTAAGATCCAGGAGAAGTGAATTTAATAAGTAAACACAAGAGCAAGGGGGCGCAATCTGCGGATAGTTTGAGGAAAGATCTAGAAGAGTAGTAGATGCTTGAAATAACCTTGTAGCAGATGGGGTTGGCAAATCTACAGGGAGGGAATGTAAACGTGTATTTATTCGAAGATAGTTAGGAAATAATATAAGGGCAGACTAGATGGATGTTTTCTCCTCCCTAGAAGCCCTGGTAGGTGTAAATTTATCCTGCACATATGAACATATAGAGATCTGAATGTGCCGTATAAGACGCACTAGGTCTTCCCCAAAACTGGGTGGGAACAGTTGGTGCGTCTTATACCGCGAATACACACCTATCAGGTCGGTCCCTGCGGCCATCAACGGCCGGGACCCACGGCTAATACAGGACATCACCGATTGCGGTGATGCCCTGTATTAACCCTTCAGACGCGGCGATCAAAGCTGACCACCCCGTCTGAAGCGAAAGTGACACTAACCCGGCTGTTCGGGATTGCTGCGGTGAAATCGCGGCGTCCCGAACAGCTTACAGCACAACGGGAGGGACCTTACCTGCCTCCTCGGTGTCTGCTCTGTGCCGGGAACCCCTGCATGGCCGGCGCTCTCCTTCGACGTCATCACGTCGTCGCGCCCGCCGTCATCCAATAGACTAAGAGCGTGGATCCTGGGGAAGAAGACGTCCGGAGCGGCGGGGACACGTGAGTATTACCTCCTATACCAGTGGTCTTCAACCTGCGGACCTCCAGATGTTGCAAAACTACAACTCCCAGCATGCCCGGTGGCTGTCCGGGCATGCTGGGAGTTGTAGTTTTGCAACATCTGGAGGTCCGCAGGTTGAAGACCACTGTTGGGTTCAGAATCTTTTTTTTTTTCTTTGGATTTTGCACCTTTAAAATTGGGTGCGTCTTATATGCCGGTACGTCCTATAGGGCGAAAAATACGGTATTTGAATTGCCAGTACTAAAGGACCAGTCATGGAATGTTTTACTTCAGTTTTTTTTTTTGTATTAGTTCAAGTAGAAAATAAGTAAAAAGTAATCTTTCTTTTGTTTTGTTTCCCTTAGATATCTCCTCGCCAGCTTTTACACCAAATATGATGCCGTTCACTTTCTAATCAACACATTGTCCCTGCTCAGTGTCCTTCTTCCCAAACTCCCTCAATTCCACGGAGTACGGATATTTGGGATTAATAAATACTGAAGCTATAACACGAAAATCTCCACCTGCTGCCTGTCACATGGTTCATGTTCTGCATGATTGAAATATGTTGAGAACATTATTGTCTTAAAGCTGAAGATACCTGGCTGCATAATATTGTGTTAGAAGTTACCCATCCTACAGGTGTTTTATACTGTGATACTTCAAGATTGGAACGGAAGGATACTCACAAGATCTCACACAATTTAGAACTGGAAAAATGACTGAACGTAATTGGTGGGAGGGATTTAAGTAGGGGTGACCATGAATTTTACAGCCAAGCCATGGTAACCGCATGGGGATTACCACTGATAGCTGTGCTACTGTACTTGCAACTTGAAACTAGAGGTGCAACACATTTAGCAGTAATCCACATGTGGTTACCACAGCTTGGCCGCGACACGTATGAGCACCCTAGCGTAGCTTTGTGATCTGACCAATACAGTGGTGTTCATAGTAATGCAACGTGCTGCTTAGCCCGCAGAAGATTGATCATTGCTCTGAATTCACGTGTAAATCAGCAATCCCTTATATTGTTAGTATTAAATATGTGTTTTCTCTTTTTAACTTTCATCAAATCTGAGTTAGTTGAACTGTGTGAGAGTTTACAGAATTAAAACAAGAGAGCAAAAACTAGGCGCATTACATATGAACTTTCCCATAACCAGGATGGGATTTTATCTAAGAGCCCTTTTGCACACTACGGAATTTCCAGACGTGGAAATTCTGGTGCAGCAGACTCCCATTGCCTTTATTGGAATTCTGCTGCGCTGTGTCCACTGCTGAATTTCTGCCATGTAAGTTTAAAGGGGTACTCCGGTGAAAAACTTTTTTTTTTAATCAACTGCTTCTATTAAAAAATCTTAATCCTTCCTGTACTTATTAGCTGCTGAATACTACAGCGGAAATTCTTTTCTTTTTGAAACTCAGAGCTGTCTGCTGACATCACGAGCGCAGTGCTCTCTGCTGACATCTCTGTCCATTTTAGGAACTGTCCAGAACAGCATATGTTTGCTATGGGAATTTCCTTTTACCCTGGACAGTTCCTAAAAATGGACAGAGATGTCAGCAGAGAGCACTGTGCTCATGATGTCAGCAGAGAGCTCTGTGTCTCAAAAAGAAAAGAACTTCCGCTGTAGTATTCAGCAGCTAATAAGTACTGTAAGGATTAAGATTTTTTTAATAGAAGTAATTTACAAATCTGTTTAACTTTCTGGCACCAGTTCATTTAAAAGAAAAGTTTTGCACCGGAGTACCCCTTTAAAGTTTCGGACTCTGCTAAAGGAATTATCATGTTCATTCTTTTAACGGAATTATGTCTGGAGTGCATTACCGTACATACAGAGACAGCGCATGTCCATGCGGTCATGATGCACAATAATTCGGCTGCGTCTGGGCATGTCCACACTATGGTGGATATTCCGTAGTATACACAATACCCTTTATTGACCCTCATGAGTAGAGATGAGCGAACTTACAGTAAATTCGATTCATCACGAACTTCTCGGCTCGGCAGTTGATGACTTATCCTGCATAAATTAGTTCAGCTTTCAGGTGCTCCAGTGGGCTGGAAAAGGTGGATACAGTCCTAGAAAAGAGTCTCCTAGGACTGTATCCACCTTTTCCAGCCCACGAGAGCACCTGAAAGCTGAACTCCTTTATGCAGGAAAAGTCATCAACTGCCGAGCCGAGAAGTTCGTGACGAATCGAATTTACTGTAAGTTCGCTCATCTCTACTCATGACCTTATCTGTTATAAAAGACAGCATGGCAAATGAAGGCTGTGACGCTACACGGCGACAAAAATTACATTGTCACACTGTGACAAATTACAAAATGTGACTTTGACGTTACAGTTCGTTGATAGATTTTTAGGTCGCAACTCGCACACAACTTTGCCACCATTGATCTCGAAACAGCCAATTCGCAACTGTAATAAAGGCGCACAACGGCAAGTCAGACAGGTTGCATGCAACATGTAGCCTTCGCTATAAACAGACTGCATACTTGCTATTTACAAGGCATTATTGATATGGGGGGCCCGATCTCTGCCGAATCTAGGTAAGGAATCTATACATAGGGATCTATGTAAATAAACTGCCTTCAATTGGATATCTTAATTCAGTTTTCATTTCTCTTCTAATGTTAATATGTTGAGATAGTTAAGTGTTCTTCACAAAGGAAACCGTACCGCTACTGTGAACACTTCTCCTTATTTGTAGGGCTAGATGTGGTTATCGTATATTGTCACATAACGTACACTATACAGCAATGTGTTCTGTGTACATAAAGTATTAAAAATACATCTTGAGAAAACGTGAACCACAAGTAGCTATTTCAGTATGACTTCAGTCTTTATAAAGGTTTTCCAGGTCTCTAGATTTTTGTGTATTTGGGCCTTGTTGTTGTGTTATATATAATATTTTTTTTTCTTTTTTATATATATAAACAGAAAACAAGGATCAGGTTTGTTTCCTTGTTCACATAGTGCAAATTTTCAAACCTCGGCCTGCCCTCCGAATCACAGATTTCACTCGTGAGTGCAGATATCTGGTGCATTTTTCCCAAAGTGTGTCTATAGTATCTTTCTCTTACTGTTTGTATAGGTTGTCACTAGAGATGAGCGAACTTACAGTAAATTCGATTCGTCACGAACTTCTCGGCAGTTGATAATTTTTCCTGCATAAATTAGTTCAGCTTTCCGGTGCTCCGGTGGGCTGAAAAAGGTGGATACAGTCCTAGGAGACTCTTTCCTAGGACTGTGTCCACCTTTTCCAGCCCACCGGAGCACCGGAAAGCTGAACTAATTTATGCAGGAAAAGTCAGCAACCACCGAGCCGAGAAGTTCGTGACGAATCAAATTTACTGAAAGTTCACTCATCTCTAGTTGTCACAGACCATATGCCTCTGACTCCTAACTTTTTTTTTTCCTCTTAAATTAGTGTTTGCCGCCAGCTGTTCCAAAACTACAACTCCCAGCATGCCCGGACAGCCAAGGGCTGTCCGGGCTTGCTGGGAGTTGTAGTTTTGCAACAGCCGGCGGCATCCTGGTTGGGAAACACCGACTTAGATCTTCAACGCAAGGCTGTATCGCCACTAAATTGAGAACAAATGGCTTTGGATTTACTAAACAAAATGCGTCAAAATTGAAATTTTCTGTCAAAAGTTTTGACTAGACAGGGTCTGGGGACTCAGACCTCCACCGATCACTAAAACAAATAGGGAGAAGCACTCCCCTTTAGTGCTTCTCTCTTTTTCTTTTTGAAGCTCTGTGGAGCCCATCTCCTACAGCAAGAAGAGAATTTCTTATCCTGACTAGTTCTAGTGATCAGTGGGGGTCTCAGCTTCAAGAATCCCCCACCTATCAAAACTCTGACATGTCAAAAGTTTTTCTTATCAGCAGTAGTATTTTTAAGTTCCAATTGCACAAAAAAAAAAAAATGGCACAACTGCTGTATGCCAGATTTGTGTTAGATACTTTTTAGGATTCACTAGCCAGTTTTGGCTAGCAAGTGTGTAGAAAAGTAGACTATACAGTTTATAAATAATAGTACATATTACAGAAGAAAGCTAAACACACTGCACACACGATACAAACCTGCCTTTCCGTTGCGGTCATGTGGATTAGGGTGCCAGATCCGGCAGGGGGAGGGGCAAACCGGGTGCTCCCGTACCCCGGCCGGATCAGCCCGTGACTCCATTTACTTTAATGATCCGACTGGAGTCAAACGGTGACTCCGGTCGGCTCAGTTTTGACCCGTATGCGGTTGTGGACCGGACCTAAAACTCCGGTTGGATCATTAAAGTAAATGAAGTCACGGGCTGATCCAGCCAGGGTACGGGAGTGCCCGATATGCCCCTCCCCCCACCGGATCTGGCACCCGTATGTACAAAACGTGGTGTTAATGCAGCCTTAGAGATGAGAAAAGTTACAGTAATTTGATTCGTCACAAACCTCGTGGCTCGGCAGTTGCTGACTTTAGCCTGCATAAATGAGTTCAGCTTTCAGGTTATCCGGTGGGCTAGAAAAGGTGGATACAGTCCTAGAAGATTCTCCTAGGGGTTATTTGACCCCTGTCGGGCTGCATGCACAGATCTGTATTTTGGTCTATTGTGGGAGGGGGAAGATTACATATCCATTGTGGGAAATAAATATGGGTGCTTTAGGCATTTACTTAGCTGCCCATGCAGAAAGAATCATTGAATTTACAATATTGTGGATATTTTCAATGACTTTGTCAGCTTCTTTAGAAAAGGAATACATACACGTGTTCCAAGCGGCTGACGAAAGAGAGAATATCTGAAAGTGTTATTTTTAAATACATCTAATCCAGAATTTTTAGCATGTCAAGATCAGTTTAAATACAGGAATGAATCCAGCGCTGGACGAGTAATTGCAGGGAACTAGCAGGTGTAAAAGCCAGGTAGGTTTATTCAACAAAGATGCAACACATTTTGCTGTGCATGCGCAGCTTTAATAGATGCCTGATGAAGCTGTGCATGCGCAGCAAAACATGTTGCATCTTTGTTGAATAACCCTACCTGGCTTTTACACCTGCTAGTTCCCTGCAATTACTCGTCCAGCACCGGATTCATTCCTGTATCTTCAGTCACTCCATTGCTCACTATTTCCAAGGAAGGCTGCGGATGACTTATTTACTGTCTCTATGCGCTATCCATTGTAATGTGTGAGTCCACAAACCTAATCTGGTAATTGGCTGTGGATGGTTCCCTATACCCCCGCCCCCTCTATCTGATCTTGAGGTTCTACACACGGAGCGCCTTCTACCTTCCTTTCTTCAAGATCAGTTTAAAGGAAAACTGTCAGCCGTTCACCCACACTAAACCTTATACACGGGGTTATAGTGTGGATGAACAGGAGTCCAACGAGGGGGTCATTCACTTAAATATGTCCCCAGAAGATCCACTGCTAAATTCAGTAAGTTGTGCAGTGGGGCTTCATCGGCTTAATTTACATATCAATTGTCTGTGACTCCACAACCAAGTGAAGTGGAGCCACTAAGTCCTGCCCCCACTGCGCGAGTCACTTAATTCAGCAGTGGATCTTCTGGGGCACATATCTCAGGACCTACTGGGCATACACTGCTCAAAAACATAAAGGGAACACTAAGATAACACATCCTAGAACTGAATGAATGAACTAATCGTATTAAATACTTTCGTCTTTACATAGTTGAATGTGCTGACGACACAATCACACAAAAATTATCAATGGAAATCAAATGTATCAACCCATGAAGGTCTGGATATGGAGTCACACTCAAAATCAAAGTGGAAAACCACACTACAGGCTGATCCAACTTTATGTAATGTCCTTAAAACAAGTCACAATGAGGCTCAGTAGTGTGTGTGGCCTCCACGTGCCCGTATGACCTCCCTACAACACCTGGGCACCTGATGAGGTGGCGGATGGTCTCCTGAGGGATCTCCTCCCAGACCTGGACTAAAGCATCCACCAACTCCTGGACAGTCTGTGGTGCAACGTGGCATTGGAGGATGGATCAAGACATGATGTCCCAGATGTGCTCAGGATTCAGGTCTGGGGAATGGGCGGGCCTGTCCATAGCATCAATGCTCTCCTCTTGCAAGTACTGCTGACACACTCCAGCCACATGAGGTCTAGCATTGTCTTGCATTAGGAAGAACCCAGGGCCAACTGCACCAGCATATGGTCTCACAAGGGGTCTGAGGATCTCATCTCGGTACTTAATGGCAGTCAGGCTACCTCTGGCAAGCACATGGAGGGCTGTGCGGGCCCCCAAAGAAATGCCACCCCACACCATTAATGACCCACCGCTGAACCGGTCATGCTGGAGGATGTTGCAGGCAGCAGAATGATCTCCACGGCATCTCTAGACTCTGTCACATGTACTCAGTGTGAACCTGCTTTCATCTGTGAAGAGCACAGGGCGCCAGTGGTGAATTTGCCAATCTTGGTGTTCTCTGGCAAATGCCAAATGTCCTGCACTGTGTTGGGCAGTAAGCACAACCCCCACCTGTGGACGTCGGGCCCTCATACCACCCTCATGGAGTCTGTTTATGACCATTTGAGTGGACACATGCACATTTGTGGCCTGCTGGAGGTCATTTTACAGGGCTCTGGCAGTGCTCCTCCGTGCACAAAGGCAGAGGTAGCTGTCCTACTGCTGCTGGGTTGTTGCCCTCCTACGGCCTCCTTCACGTCTCCTGGTAGCGCCTCCATGCACACTGGACACTACGCTGACAGACACAGCAAACATTCATCCCACAGCTCGCATTGATGTGCCATCCTGGATGAGCTGCACTACCTGAGCCACTTGTGTGGGTTGTAGACTCCGTCTCATGCTACCACTAGAGTGAAAGCACCGCCAGCATTCAAAAGTGACCAAAACATCAGCCAGGAAGCATAGGAACTGAGAAGTGGTCTGTGGTCACCACCGGCAGAACCATTCCTTTATTGGGGTGTCTTGCTAATTGACTATTCCATTTGCACAACAGCATGTGAAATTGATTGTCAATCAGTGTTGCTTCCTGAGTGGACAGTGAGATTTCACAGAAGTGTCATTGACTTGGAGTTACATTGTGTTGTTTAAGTGTTCCCTTTATTTATTTGAGCAGTGTATTTAAGTAAGTGACCCCTGTATGGACTCCTGTTCACCAACACTATAACCCAGTGTATAAGGTTTAGTATGGTGGACAGGCTGATAGTTTTCCTATAACCAGTTTCACACGTTTGTAAGGTATCTGCAAAACGCAGGTCCTCACACTGCTATTGAACTTATATTGTAGAACTGTGTAATGTTGTAGGCATCTTATGGCAGTGTGACACAGGCCTATAGCTGAAATCACAGCCCAGTCCTTGCCAAAAACCGCAACACATCTCCATAAAATAGGAAAGTCTTTTCTAAATTACAGTTTCCTACTGTGATGGAATTATCTTATTGTTTGCAAGAATTTTACAAAAGAGCACAATATATGCTAACAAGGCATGTCGGAGAACAACTGCATGCAAGGGGTGCAAGAAATGCTTACGATATGTTACCCTTAGATTGGGTAGGTGGGTAGGTGTCATACATGAAGACCAAAGGTTTTACTATTTTAATGATCATTACTTCTGGGGCTTGAGCTGTATGTGTATATAATGTATATTTCAGACATAATGTTCTGACATTGTATGCAAATAAATTAAATATACACTTAAGTGTTATGTTTTACTTGTAAGCACCAAAGAATGTGCATGACCAGTTTTAAAGGAGTTTCCTAGATCTTTTATATTGAGGCTTACACATAGCATAGACTACATATATCTTGGTGAAGGTGTCAGGAGTCCTAACCCCCTTATGAGGAGATTGTTGGGTCTTTGACTCTCCTGCCAGAACTGCAGCCATTTTACTTTCTAGCAGATGGATAGGCCTGCAATATCTGATGGTCGGGGTGCTTAGAGGTGGACCCCCCCAAGCAACTAATTTAAGGGGCAGCAACCCTTACAGTGCGCTTACCTTTGAACACTACAGCTAGATATATTGCTATACATATTTTCAGATCTGCAGCCAGAGTTGCTGGTTGTTGAGCCTGTTAACGCACATGCCCAATCTTAGCTCCTGTAATGCATTGAGAAGGTCCATTTTTTATGCATTAGTTTGTTGTACAGGGTGGGCAATTTATATGGATACACCTTAATAAAATGGGAATGGTTGGTGATATTAACTTCCTGGTTGTGACACATTAGTATATGTGAGGGGGGAAACTTTTCAAGATGGGTGGTGACCATGGCGGCCATTTTGAAGGTGGCCATTTTGAATCCAACTTTGTTTTTTTCAACAGGAAGAGGGTCATGCGACACATCAAACTTATTGGGAATTTCACAAGAAAAACAATGATGTGCTTGGTTTTAAAGGGGTTGTGCGCTGCCCTGCCTTTCGGAGCTCCGTTCGCAGCGTCCGGAAGTTTATTACTCCGAACGCTGTGTGCGGGCTTCCATGTTCGCGGCCGCCCCCTCGTGACGTCACGCCGCCCCCTCAACGAAAGTCTATGAGAAGGGGGCGCGACCACTGTCACACCCCCTTCCCATAGACTTTCGTTGAGAGGGCGGGCGTGACGTCATGAGGGGGCAGCCGCGAACACGGAAGCCCGCACACAGTGTTCGGAGTAATGAACTTCCGGACGCTGCGAGCGGAGCTCCGAAAGGCAGGGCAGCGCACTACCCCTTTAATGTAACTTTATTCTTTCATGAGTTATTTACAAGTTTCTGACCACTTATAAAATGTGTTCAATGTGCTGCCCATTGTGTTGGATTGTCAATGCAACCCTCTTCTCCCACTCTTCACACACTGATAGCAACACCGCAGGAGAAATGCTAGCACAGGCTTCCAGTATCCGTAGTTTCAGGTGCTGCAGAATGGGCAAAAAAAAATTGGAACAGAACCCGCAGAAGATTTTGTTCAGTGATGAGGCAAACTTTTATGTGAATGGTGAAGTTAACAAACAAAACCACCGCTATTGGTCTGACACTAACCCACATTGGATAGATCCCTCCAAGACTGTTGGAACACAAACATTGATGGCATGGTGTGGTATATGGGGTACAAAGATAGTGGGGCCATTCTTCATCAATGGAAACCTCAAGGCCACTGGATATGTGAAATTTCTACATGATGATGTGTTTCCCTCTTTATGCACTGAAGCTGGCACGTTCCCTGAGTTTTTCCAGCAAGATGGTGACCACCACATTATGGGTGTCAGGTCCGAGCATTCCTAGATGAACAGTTTCCTGGAAAGGGGATTGGTCGTCATGGGCCAATTGAATGGCCCCCAAGGTCTCCCGCTTTGACCCCCTTAGACTTTTATCTTTGGGGTCATCTTAAGGCAATTGTCTATGCTGTGAAGATACGAGATGTGCAGCACCTGAAACTACGGATACTGGAAGCCTGTGCTAGCATTTCTCCTGCGGTGTTGCTATCAGTGTGTGAAGAGTGGGAGAAGAGGGTTGCATTGACAATCCAACACAATGGGCAGCACATTGAACACATTTTAGAAGTGGTCAGAAACCTGTAAATAACTCAACAAAGAATAAAGTTACATTAAAACCAAGCACATCATTGTTTTTCTTGTGAAATTCCCAATAAGATTGATGTATCACATGACCCTCTTCCTATTGAAAAAACCAAAGTTGGATTCAAAATGTCCGACTTCAAAATGGCCGCCATGGTCACCACCCATCTTGAAAAGTTTCCCCCCTCACATATACTAATGTGCCACAAACAGGAAGTTAATATCACCAACCATTCTCATTTTATTAAGGTGTATTCATATAAATGGCCCACCCTGTACAATACAGTAACCCCCCGACATGCAATGGCCCCGACATATGATCAAATCGACATACGATGCTTTTATATTTCGGGGCCATCGCATTAACTGCTATCCGACAGCGCAAAATGCTTAAGCTGCTGTCGGATAGCAGTTTAAACATCCCGGACAGGTTCACTTACCTATCCCCGCTGCTCCGGGTGCACATCGCGATCCTCCGGCATCTTCTGCATCTTCTCGGGGGTGCGGGCCTCGCTTTCCGGCGTCATTATTACGTCGCTGCGTACGGCGCACAACGTAATAACGTCACAAGAAAGCAAGGCCCGGACACCGGAGAAGATGCTGAAGTAGCCGGAGGATCCCGAAGAAGACGCCAGAGCAGCGGGACAGCATCGGGAGCCCCTGGGACAGCATCGGGAGCGGTGAGGACACGGTCCGGAGCGGCGGGGACAGGGGAGTATTAAATGCACTTTTTACATTGCACGAATCCCTCAACATACGATGGATTCGACAAATGATGGGTCGTTTGGAACGAATTACCATCATATGTTGAGGGACCACTGTACCTTGTGGTAAAAAAGTCCCCCAATTAAAAACTATTTAATAACACCATTGAGGAATGCTGTAATATTTCAGCTCTGAAGCTTGTGAAAATGTGAATGCAGCTTTGGATTACAATGTCTCAACTTTATGAAGATGTTATGTCATCTGTCCTGTGGTGTTGTAAGGTGAACAGAAATTCTCAGCACAGTGAAGGCACTTTCCTCTAGATCTGAAAGACTTAGAGGGAGATTTATTAAAACCTGTGCAAAGGAAAAGTTGCCCATAACAACCAATCAGATCGCTTCTTTCATTTTGAAGAGGCCTTGTTAAAAATGAAAGAAGCGAGCTGATTGGTTGCTATGGGCAACTTTTCCTCTGAACATATTTGATGAAACCTCCCCCTTTGGGTCTATTCACACGATAGAATTTCCACCAGAGGAATTCTGCTTGCAGAAACCCCAAATGAAAGCCCAATACACTTCTATGGGATTCCGCACTCCCGTTGACGTTTCGGAATTTCTGATTGCGAAACATAATCCCACAGAAGTGTATTGGGCTTTCATTTAAGGCAGAAATTCTGCTGTGTGAATAGACCCTAATACTACTATACTGCTCAAAAAATATAAAGGGAACACTTAAACAATACAATGTAACTCCAAGTCAATGACACTTCTGTGAAATCACACTGTCCACTCAGGAAGCAACACTGATTGACAATCAATTTCACATGCTGTTGTGCAAATGGAACAGACAACAGGTGAAAATTATAGGCAATTAGCAAGACACCCCCAATAAAGGAGTGGTTCTGAAGGTGATGACCACAGACCATTTCTCAGTTCCTATGCTTCTTGGCTGATGTTTTGGTCACTTTTGAATGCTGGCGGTGCTTTCACTCTAGTGGTAGCATGAGACGGAGTCTACAACCCACACAAGTGGCTCAGGTAGTGCAGCTCATCCAGGATGGCACATCAATGCGAGCTGTGGCAAGAATGTTTGCTGTGTCTGTCAGCGTAGTGTCCAGAGCATGGAGGTGCTACCAAGATACAGGCCAGTGCATCAAGGGAGGCACGGAGGAGGCCGTAGGAGGGCAACAACCCAGCAGCAGAACCACTAACTCCGCCTTTGTGCAAGAAGGAGCACTGCCAAAGCCCTGCAAAATGACCTCCAGCAGGCCACACATGTGCATGTGTCCACTCAAACGGTCAGAAACTGGCGCCCATGCTCTTCACAGATGAAAGCAGGTTCACAGTGAGCACGTGACAGAGTCTGGAGAAGCCGTGGAGAACGTTCTGCTGCCTGCAGAACGTTCTTCCAGCATGACCGATCTGGTGGTGGGTCAGTAATGGTGGGGGGTGGTATTTCTTTGGGGGGCCGCACAGCTCTTCATGTGCTTGCCAGAGGTAGCCTGACTGCCATTAGGTACCGAGATGAGATCCTCAGACCCCTTGTGAGACCATATGCTGGTGCGGTTGGCCCTGGGTTCTTCCTAATGCAAGACAATGCTAGACCTCATGTGGCTGAAGTGTGTCAGCAGTTCCTGCAAGAGAAAGGCATTGATGCTATGGGCTGGCCCGCCTGTTCCCCAGACCTGAATCTGATAGAGCACATCTGGGACATCATGTCTCGCTCCATCCACCAACGCCACGTTGCACCACAGACTGTCCAGGAGTTGGCTGATGCTTTAGTCCAGGTCTGGGAGGGCATTCCTCAGGAGACCATCCGCCACCTCATCAGGAGCATGCCCAGGTGTTGTAGCGAGGTCATACGGGCACGTGGAGGCCACACACACACACACTACTGAGCCTCATTTTGACTTGTTTTAAGAACATTCCATCAAAGTTGGATCAGCCTGGGGGCGTGGCTTGGCGGTTGAGATGAGCGGTCGCATGGAGTAAGTGCTCCCGCTCAGGACCTGCAATTTCATTATCCTGGACTGAATCCTGGAGACTTTGACCCCACGAACCCGACTGAGGACCCGTAATATGCCTCCTCAACCGGATCAAGCTAAACAAAAAGACTGCACGGCGGTCGAGAAGCTCAGAGATTATGCCCGTGCTGAAAAACAAGATGGCGCTGGACAGGCCGGAGCGCGCTCTGCAGCAGTAGGGGTGAAGGGCCTGCCGCCTGATCTCCCAGACTCTCCTGAACCGACTCTGCGGGAGGTTAGTGACACCCTTCTCATGGCCATACAGAACTGTCGGACATCTCTTACCGGCAAATTGGAGGAGGTACGGGTGGACGTAGGCCTCCTGCGTCAGGACATGCAGACTCTCCGTGAGCGGGTCACGGAGACGGAGTCCCGTATCTCAACGCTGGAGGATTCTGTGCAGCCATTGCCCTCCTCCCTCCGGGAGGTGCAGGAGCAATTGGAGGGCGCCCGGCAGAAAAATGATGATTTAGAGAACCGGCTGCGCCGGAATAACATCAGGGTGATTGGTCTACCTGAACGGGCGGAGGGCCAGAACCCCGGGGCCTTTGTTGAAACCTGGATTAAGGAACTCTTCCCGGATGCTCAGTTTTCAGCGGCCTATGCTGTGGAGAGGGCACATAGAGTTCCTGCTAGGCCGCCGGTTCCTGGGGCACCCCCGCGCCCACTGTTGGCGCGCTTTCTCAACTGTAACGACAGAGACATGATTCTCCGTTCTGCTAGACGACTCCCTGAGATCAAGGTGCACAATGCTAAGGTATCCATTTTCCCTGATTTCTCATCTGACCTGCAGCACAAGAGGGCCTCCTTCACATCGGTGAAGGCTCGGCTGAGGGAGCATGGTGTGCCCTATTCTATGGCTTACCCTGCACGCCTCCGGGTGGTGGACGGAGATCGAGCCATCTTTTTCTCCTCCCCGGTCGAGGCGGACGACTGGCTGCGCGGGCGGCGCTGATCCGGGACCTCCCGTTATGGACTTGTGACCTGCTATCTTGCACTCGGACTGGGATGGCTCTGAGGGCCCTTTTCTTCTATTTCTTCTCCCTCTTCATGAATGGCTGCAGCTCAGGACCTCTAGGCCACGGAACAGGTACTGTGCCCCTTTCCCATACCTGGATGCCCCCTTCCCAACTGGTCCCCTGGACTTCCACCTTTTCCCCCAAGCCCTGATGATATATTCCCCCCCCCCCTCCTGATCCATGGGACTGGTCCTTGTGGCAGACCTATGTCACTATCTGACCGCCTGATTGTACCGTGGACTATGCTCTGGGCACCATGTCGGACGCTCTACTGCGCCTTTGCTAGGTTCCAGCTCCCTGACACTCTGGCATATCCGCTCAGGGGCATACAGTGAATTTTATCCTGGACTACCTCTATAACTCATACTGTGGATAATATCAGGATGTCGGTACCGAAATGTTTTTGTTTTTATTTTTCTGTGTCTCATCTCCCTGGACTCTCCACCCTACGCAATATACACATCCCCTCTGATAGCTGCTGGTCGGGATGTACCCTGGCATATTTGCTCACACCTACACCGTCCCCCCCTCCTCCCTTCCCCTTTCCCCCCCCCCCCCTCCTCCCTTCCCCTTCCCCCCCCTCCTCCCTTCCCCTTCCCCCCCCCCTCCTCCCTTCCCCTTTTTCCCCCCCCCTCCTCCCTCCCTTTCCCTCCTCCCTCCCTTTCCCCCCCCCCTCCTCCCTCCCTTTCCCCCCCTCTCCTCCCTCCCTTTCCCCCCCCCCCTCCTCCCTCCCTTCCCCCCCCTCCTCCCTCCCCTTTCTCCTCTCCTCCCTACCCTTTTCCCCACACCTCCCTTACTTTTATTAGGCTCTCCTACCCCTTTCCCAATCCATGTCCGCCTTTCCCTTCCTTTTCTCTTCCTTTCCTTCCCTCCCCCCCTCTCCCCCCGCACATGTGCAATTTGACTTGTATATATTCTTGTGCCCTTCCCCGAGCGGGATTTGATGCTACTTTCTCTTTTATTCGTCTGCTTTTTCCCAATGGCCTCTGGTACCTCTTCTCCTTTCCCCTTTTTTATGCCTTCCCAGCTGCCCTTGCCCTCCCTCCCTTAGCCATTCTTCATTCTAAATCTCTCTCTCGTCTCTCTTGTCTTCATCCCTGATGCTCGGACTTGTTCCTTTCTCTAGGGGCTCCCTCCTGGTCTGCCCTCGACTTACATTCTCTTCTGTCCCTACCTCTGGGTTACTATCTATGCATATATTGTATAGGTCAATTTCTCTATTTTTGCATATGTAAGCAGGTTCTCCCCACTAGATGGAGCTGTTGCTCTTCTGATGCCTGGTTGGCTTCAAGTATACATTGTTCTATGTTCTGTTTGGTTAACTGGTTATATAATTGTTAGGGGGATGTTGCTTTGTATATATACTCTACCTCAGATGCTATCTGGTGAATGTGTTCGGCCATTGATTGCTTATCTGTCATGTGTCAGCAGACCCGTGCGTCCTTGTCTTATCTTGTCTGGTGTGTGGCTGTTGTATGTATATGCCCGTGCAATGCTCTACTATGGCGAGTCTTAGAGTGATGTCATGGAATGTTAGGGGTGTGCGTACACCGCGCAAGCGCGCCCTGATATTTGCACATATTAGAAGACACCGCCCTCATATAGTAACTCTTCAGGAGACCCATTTAACGCCTGATAGAGCCCACCTTTTGTCTAGGCCTTGGGTCCAATGGTCTCATCATTCCTTCCATTCGTCCTATTCTAGAGGGGTTTCAATATTGGTTAGTAGATTGGTGAGATTGGATTCGGTAACGGTCCGTAGGGATCCTCAGGGTCGTTACATCTTTGTACATGCATACTTGAACAATGTCCCGTATGTGTTTCTTTTCATCTATAATCCTCCCCCTGCCTCTATGGAAATATTGCATAAGGCTGTCACTTTTGCTGCTGCATATCCCTCAGCACGGGTCCTCTATGGGCGATTTTAATATGGTGTTAGATCCCACACTGGACCGTCATAGCGCTAGAGGTACTGTCCTGGCTACTGGCGGGGATTCCCTTTCCTCATTTCTGGGGGAGGTGGGGTGGGTGGACATATACCGTGAAAGGTTCCCACATACTAGACAGTACTCATGTCACACTTTGGGACGTCATGCGCTGTCCAGAATCGACCTGGCGTGTGGTAACTCGCTGCTTATGTCTCAGGTCACCGCGATCTCCTACGAGCCGCGTGCTATATCTGACCATTCTCCCCTATTGCTTGATGTCTCCATGGTCGGTTCTGGCACATCGCGTAGATGGAAGATCCACCCCTTTTGGCTGGATCAGATTGGCCCTAATGATAGAATCCCTGATCAACTTCAGGTATTTGTTGAGGCTAATACCCCCGAGGGGTCCCCGGCACTGGTGTGGGAAACGAAAGCCTATCTGAGGGTGTGCTTACGCTCTACTATTTCATTCATCAAGAGATCTACAGTTAGGAGGGAGGAGGAATTGGCTCAGAGTTGTGCACAATTGGAAGCTCGTTATGTGGCGGACCCGTCGGAGGCTAATGAGATCTTGTGGCTACGGGAGGGGCGACAATATATGTTGCACCTCCACGAAAAGGCCAATAGGAAATTATTCTTCACCAAACAGTTTTATTTTGAGCACGGGAACCAATCTAGTAAGTTACTGGCTCATATAGTCAGACAGAACTCCTTTGTTGCTCCTATTCTTAAACTCCGGGCCTCGGATGGATCCGTCATGTTGGGTAATGATGAGCTGTTACAATGTTTCTCTACGTTTTATTCTACTTTATATACTTCGCAGGTGCAGTATGGTGTTGCTGAGTTGGCTGCCTACCTGGACGGCATTGATTTTCCTAAATTATCGGCTGAAGATAGGGACTTTTTAGATGCTCCTCTCACTTTATTGGAGTTGCAAGAAGCTTTGGCAGACATGGCCAGGGGTAAGTCTCCGGGCCCTGACGGCCTCCCTTTGGAGGTTTACTTGAAGTACAGTGACGTACTCCTGCCTCTTCTGCTAGCTATGTATGACAGAGCCTTTACTGATGGGGTCCTGCCTGATTCCTTATATGAGGCGACGATTGTTGTCCTCCTAAAGCCTGATAAAGACCCTATGGAGTGCGGTTCCTACAGGCCTATCTCCTTATTGAACCTTGATTATAAACTTCTAACTAAAGCCCTGGCCAATAGACTGAATCGGGTTTTATTATCGCTTGTGCATCATGATCAATCCGGTTTTATGCCAGGCAAATCCACTTCGGATAATATCCGTCATGTCCAAACTGCCGTCCAGGTGGGTGGTGTTATGGGAGGGGACTGGGCCGTGGCGTCACTTGATGCAGCTAAGGCCTTTGACTCGATTGAGTGGGGATACCTCTTAGAAGTGCTTTGTAGGTTTGGCTTTGGTCACAATTTTAGGTCCTGGGTCTCCCTCCTCTACAGGTGTCCGCGGGCCCAGGTCCTTGTGAATGGTGTGTGTTCTCCCCTATTTCACCTAGGTCGTGGTACGCGTCAGGGGTGCCCCCTGTCCCCGCTTCTGTTTGCGGTGGCGGTGGAGCCCCTTGCTTTGCGTATACGTCAGGATCCTGGTTTCCGGGGCATGTCTGTGGGAGGTAGGGAGGACCGCATAGGCCTTTATGCCGATGACATGGTTCTCTTTGTGTCTGACCCCACTACAATGATCCCCTATGCGATCGACCTGATGGATCGTTTCTGATTTTTTTCGGGACTGTTCATTAATTGGTCCAAATCGGCGATCATGCCTCTACTGCCTAGAGCGTGGCCCCCGACGTTGGGTGGTCTCCCGGTTGTCACTACATTTAAATATTTGGGGGTGTATATCAATAGGGATCCCATGCTGGATCTTGAGGTCAATGTTCTCTCCCTCCTGCCCTACATTAAATCTAAGTTTAGGATATGGGCCCAGCTGCCACTGTCCGTCTCTGGACGTATTAATCTTATCAAACTTATTGTTCTCCCCAAATGCTTGTATGCCCTAGAACATGCTTCTGTTCCTGTCCCTAAATCCTTTTTTGATTCTGTACATTCCCTTCTGTCCCCGTTTATTTGGGGACCTAGCAGACCTAAGATTAGTCTCACCACTCTCCAGCGTCCCAAGCTGGAGGCGGGTATGTCCCTTCCTGGTTTTTACTTGTATTACCTGGCGGGGCAGTTGAGATATATTAGACATTGGGTTCTGGGAGACTCCATGCCTGACTCTGAACAATGCCTGGATAGGTTCGTCCCCTCAGTGTCTCCCTGGATGCTCTTAGAAAGCCCTACTCTAGGGGGTCGTGCTTACCTACCTTCACATAAGCTGGCTGTAAAAGTGTGGCGGGCCGCTAAGTCAGTATATGGATATGCTGATATCCCGTCTGATACCCCTCTATGGCACAACCCCTTTCTCATCCATGTGGGTGAGACTCTAGACTCTGTTTTTTGGATGAATGCTGGTGTGCTCACTCTGGGCGATTTGTATAGGGATAATGTTTTGTGTTCCTTCGAGCAATTGCAATCAGAATATGATTTACCCCGACATTGCTTCTTTAAATACCTACAGCTCCGTCATGCATTGTCAACACAGTTCACTGCTGGACGTGCACCCATATCGGCATTCCCTCTTATTGGTATTTTAAAATCGCAGGGTCCTAGGGGACTGGTGTCCATCCTATATACGCACCTCATTCAGGCCAAGAACTCCCGTTCCCGGTTGCCGGCTGTCCGACACTGGGAATCTCATATTCCCAATTTGACCAAAGATGATTGGGAGGAGATGCTTTCCTCACATATGGTGGTGTCTCCTTCTGCTAATAATAAACTGATTCAATTAAATATTATACATTATAGTTACATCACCCCCGTTCGTTTGCATAGAATGGGTCGTTCTGACTCGGACGCCTGCCATAGATGTGGTGCGGCTAAAGCTGATTTCTGGCATCTTATCTGGGCTTGCCCTGATATAAGATCCTTCTGGCAGGATGTCCTTGGTCTTCTTGCCACAATTATCCAACCTCCCCCGGGGTGTGACCCTCTGATTTGTTTATTTGGAGTTCTGGATGAGGAAGTGTGGCCACATTACGTGCGCACTTTATTGCGAGAATCCTTATTTTTTGCTAGGAAGTCGATTGCCCTCAAATGGATGGACCCCGGCCCGCCTTCCCTGTCTCAGTGGAAAGCTTTGGTTAATGCTAGGATACCCTTCTCCCATCTTGTTTACAAGAATAGAAAATGCCCTGGTAAATTTCTTTCTGTGTGGGGTCCCTGGTGCTCCTTACCATTGACCCAATGTTCATACTCTGCATCCCCTGAGGGGACTTAAGGTCATGACTGCCCTTCCCTTTCTAGATGTGGTTGTATATACCCCTTTGATTTATGTATGTTAAGATGTTGTGCTGGATGTGTGTACTCCCTCCCCTCTGTGGACGCATGGGTCTGCATTAACATTAGAAACATTATGCTTGGCACTCGTGACTAGATGTGGCGATATCTGCTGAATTCTACACTACGGCCTCTATTCAATATTATTTTGTCAATTTTATATTACATACCATCCCCCTTTTCTTTTCTTTTCCTTTTTTTCGTTCACCTTGTTCACCCTCTTTTTGTGTTAAGGTTTCTCAACTGACTGTTCTTGGTTTCCCTCAGATTGTGCCCTCACTGCACTGATTACTGCCGGATCTTTATATGATATTATGTCGTCTACATTCTGCTTACTTGTACATGTTCTCAGTGCCTTTTTTTTACTTGTGTACTCCGCTTTATACCATTTTGCTCTGTGAGGCGATTTGTCTGATGTTTGTTTAATCTTCAATAAAACGTATTTAAAAAAAAAAAAGTTGGATCAGCCTGTAGTGTGGTTTTGAGTTTTACTCCATATCCAGACATCCATGGGTTGATAAATTTGATTTCCATTGATACTTTTTGTGTGATTTTGTTGTCACCACATTCAATTATGTAAAGGGAAAAGTATTTCATACGATTAGTTCATTCATGCAGATTTAGGATGTGTTATCTTAGTGTTCCCTTTAGTTTTTTGAGCAGTGTATGATGAAATGAGCCTTTAGCTTCTTTATAGTAAGGAACAACCCCAAATAGAGTTGTGTGTGTATATTGGGTTGGGGTGGCGGGTGTGGATTGTCGTCTTCTTTGACAAAGTATTCTTGGATGTTTACCACCCATTATTCATACCTCAACATTGAATCATGAGGTTCTAATTCTTACTCCAGGAGTCAAAGAATTTTAAAAACCTTGAAACAGTTCTGCCTACATCAAGAGAGTTTGATTCTGACTTTTTAAAAAAAAAATTTTTTTTATGGGGTTTGGCAAAAGGAAGGGTGGACAATATCCTGGGCCATATGGAAATCTATATCAACCTCGGGCAGAAAAAAGGGTACTTTATAAAAGGACTGTTCTGTTGTAGATCTCTAGATAAGGATCTGTAATAAACAGGAGCAGGAAGTACCCTTTAAAGGGGAACCCGTAAAATACACAAAATATGGGAAAGGCTCACTAAATGGTGGTCACCTGCAGACCCAGCCGGCCAATCTGAAACCTATACTCAAGTGCCACAATAAAGTAGCAAGATATAAAAGTATTGGCGCTCAAAGGCCTAGTGGACACATGGATCAGTCAATATAAAAGCGATACAAATTTTGGACAAATAAAATATAGATCAAATGTGCTGATGGGCCTTTGTGGCTTATTCGGAAAATAATTCAGTAAAACATATAAATAAAATTTAGCTTGAGAGAAAATAAAATAAAAACATTTAACATTTATAACCACCTCTTTAAAAAAAAAAATTTAAAAAAATTCACTAGTCAGAATGATAAAGAGGAGTTTCAGTGAAGGCATGCCAAGGCTGCCAAACCGCAGTGTATTTAGAGGAAGTGCTTGAGGAATCAGCCATAAGTTCCTCCATGTGGCTGAGAAAGTGTATTTCCTTATACCATTCGGTGATCGATGGGGGGGCATGTATCTTTCCAGTGTCGGGGTATCACAGTCCTAGCTGCTATCAGGAGAAAATGTGCCAGGACCTTGGCCGGGGCCTTACGTGAGCTAGGGAGAATAGTTAACAGCAGTACTTTTGGGTCATTGGGACAGTGAATTCCCATGATAGTTAGTATACGAGACAGTACGACAGACCAAAACTGACCTAGGGAAGGACATGACCACCATCATGGTTCCACTGCCTCTCCCACACCTCCAACAAAGATCGGAAACCTGCAGGAACCCTATACCATCTTGTCAGAATCTTATAGTTGGTTTCCTGTGCCCTACAAGAGATGGATAGTTTATGGCACATCTGGAAGGCTGTAGCCTAGTCGGTCCGGGCAAAGGTTATGCCCAACTCCCCCTCCCAAGTCCCCACGAACCTTGGAGGACATAGCTCAGTCTCGTCAAGGAGTATGCCATATATTTGAGATACTGCCCTGGGGACCGGGGAGGAGGAAATGCACAGGAACTCGAAGGGGAGAAGGGGTCTATCCAATTTTAGTCATCTGCCCTCACATGTCACAAAATGTCGGAGCTGCAGAAATTGCAGGTACCTGCACGTGTGCGAAGACTCTCAGAGACTAGATCCTCATATGGACGGAGAAGGGAGCCTGTCATAAGGTCCCTCAGGGACAGGGTTGGTCGGTCGAGTATGCCTAAAAAAGGGGAGCATCCAGCACTGGGTGGAAATAGTGGGTTGTTCAAGACAGGTACCAGCGGCCCATCTGGCATCAGGATCTTCGTGCCCACCAAGTATTTGCGAAGGGTCGTGTACAGTTCCCTGGAAACCCATGGTAATGCAGTGAGTGTGGATGTAGCTATGGAGCCCGATGGCAACCAGGGGAAGGTGATTATTTCCGAAGTTGGTGCTGGCTCGTTCGAGTCCCACCCATCGCTTGGCGGTGCGGCCGTGGAGGAAATCCAGGAACCTCGCTAACGTGGCTGCCAGATAGTAGGCCCTGCAGTTTGGGACTGCTAAACCACCTGCTTGTTTGGGTCTAAAAAGTACATCTCTGGGGAGCCTCGGCGGCCGCCCCGCCCAGGTGAATTTCCCGAACAGTTTGGTGAGTCTGTGGAAATAGGAGGTTGGGATGGTCACGAGGATTGTCAGGAAAAGATATAAAGTCTAGGGAGAGCGTTCATCTTAATGCCAAACCATGAGAACATACCGTTGGACCATTTTGTGAGGTCCCTCTCCAGGGTGGCCAGAAGCGGGAGAAAATTGAGGGAGTAAGCCGCGGATAGGTCAGATGGGACCTGTATACCCAAATATTTAATGGAAGGATTAATATTTTTAAATAAAATTTACAAATCTGTTTAGCTTTCTGGCCCCAGTTGATAAAAACAAAAAAAAAAAAACGTTTTCCAGGGGAGTACCCTTTTAATAGTTATTTATCACTTACATATTGACTGATCCATCTGTCCAGTTGACCCTGAGTGACAACATTTTTATAATATTATTGGGGTGCTCACTGGTGGCTTCTGCAGACCTTGACTGGTCCCTATACCCAAACAAGAAAAGGTGAGTGGTGAGGTGGAGAAAAGCCACCAGGGACTTGTGATTAGGACACCATTAAAGTGATCACAGATTCCCTTTAAATTTATGATGGTCCTGTAGGATTCATTTGGCTTCTTCACAATAAAAATAAATAAAGACCCCCAACCTTCTTCCAGGTGAGACACTGGACTGATGACCTGCATCCCTAGCTTTAGCATGCCTTCATCTAAGCTGGGGATTAAAGCTTTGTGAGCCCAAATTTCGAGAAAGACAAAAGGAAAACTATTTTGGATCCTTCTTGGACAGATTTCTGAATTCTAGGTATTTTACAGAAAATTCCATCAATTCTTTAAAGAAGCTGGAAATCCTGTCGCCCACTTTGGCATCACTGTCAAGAGTTTTGACAGTTTGACCTGAGAAGAATATTTGTCACCTTGGCTAATTCCATCGTCCCATATTCCTTTACCTCTGCTTTCTAGGTTTTGAAGATAAGAGGTAGAAAGCAAACTGTCCACTCTTGGTAACCAGGCCAGAGATATCCAGCGATGCTCCAGCGGCAGTATCTCTTTAAAATTCCTGGGCAACTTCTGAACTGGAAACAGTCGCAGGTGGCGTTTGGCTGAGCGGGCCATCACTCCTGCTCGTCTCGCAAAGTGAGGGCAGGAACGCTCAGATGACAAGTTGCTGGGCCTCGTACAGGAGGTCACGGGGGTCCCAGCAGCTGGACCCCCAATCAGACCCCATCTCGTATGCTGTGGGAGAAGGGCGAATATGTATTCACACGTACAGTATCCTGTGCATATTTGATGCAGTCATTTAATTTACATTGAAATCTGCAGCTTCAAATCCTGCACATCAAATATGCTCAGGATACTGTACATGAGGATGGCAGAGCATGTTCAACATTATTATCATGGCCATCAACAGCTCTTTTCCATGACATCCAGTAGTTAACTATGAGACTAAAACTTACTACTTACAGAAATATATTACAAAAAGGAGTTTACAAGTTTTGTCTTCAAGCTCGCATCTTCAGAAAATTCAATAAACAAAAGGCAAAAAGGTCATCATTCAAAGCATAAAAGTTTTAATTTAACAAAATATTATACAAGACCATTTTAACCCCTCAATCCAAAAGATCAACCCATACTGTAATACAGGCATTTTAGCGGTTCCTTCAATGTAATGCAGTTTGGAGTTGCAGTTTTGGAGTAATTTAACACATTGTAAACAGCCTGCATGGAAAGGGATGGATTTATCATACAAAACTGTACATAACATTTTTACAAGTATTTAAAAAGTAATGAGTCACTACATTTGAGGCTACTAAACCACCAGCATGTCCTCATGTGGATAGGGATTTAAAGGGGTACTCCACTGGCCAGCGTTCAGAACAATGTGACGTCACACCATGCCCCCTCAATGCAAGTCTATGGGAGGGGGGCGGCTGCCCCGCCCCCTCCCATAGACTTGCATTGAAGGGGTGTGGTGTGACATCAGGAGGGGCATGGCCGTGACGTCAAGACCCTCGCAGCCCGCACCTAGTGTTCGGAACAAAATGTTCCGAACGCTGGGGCAGTGGAGTACCCCTTTAACTTCTCAAGGCTGCCTTTTATTAAATCCAGCTGCTCCTGCATTCATAAAGGGTAACCATCATTAGAAAAATACAACAACTTTCGACATATCAAAAGTTTTGATCAGTCAGAGATTGGGTGCAGAGACCTCTACCAATTCAAATAAGGAGCAGGGAAAAGCACTGAGCTGAGCGCTTCTCCCCCCGTCTCTCTTGTTGCTGCATGTAACAAGCTCCATAGACTTTCTACAGAATCAGTCTTCTGCAGTAAGGAGACAGCAGGGTGAGAAAGATCTAAGCTCAGTGTTTCACTCCCTGCTTGTTCTAGCAATCAGTAGGGATCTTGGCATCCAGACCTTAACCAATCAAAACTTTAGACACGTCAAACTTTTACTATTAAAAAAAAACAAAAAAACTTTCCTTTAGCAGAGATCAAATCATTTGTCAAATGACTCCAAGTAGATTGCACCAATGAAGCAGAGAACAGTACACCACATGTCCATGACATCTAGAGCTGTAGAACATGTATCCTGGATAAATCTCTACTAAAGTGAATATGTTATTAAATTTAAAAATGCAGGGGTGGCTGGAGTTGATATAGGCAGCTTTAAAGGAGAACACCGGAATAGGACAATTATCGTCCAGAATACCGGCAGTAAAATAAAATAAAATAAAAAAAGTGTATGTATCTTCCTTTGCTACCCGGGTGCCTCCGGTAACGCACTCCGGTCTCCGCCGCGAATGGTCGGCGAGTCATACTGCACTCAGCCAATCACCGGCCGCAGCGAAGTCCCGACTCGGCCGCCGATAGGCTGAGTGGCAGTGTGACGGATCACGCCGGAGCTGGTTACCGGAGGAGCGAAGGAAGGTATGTACCTGTTTATTTTTTTACTGCCGGCAGTATGGACGATAATTTTCCTATTCCGGAGTTCTCCTTTAAGATGCTAAACGGCAGTGACCCCAAATGTGACAGGTTTCCTTTAAAGAGGTAATCCATCTAAATGTATTTTGCAAAGAAAATGATTAGTGCAGCAGATAAATCCTGCCAGGGTACTTTGCCCTCTCTGACAATATGGCCCTTAGCCAAAAACCTAAGCAAAGAGTCAAAAGGTTTTTGGACACCCATTTTGTTATGCAGTGTATGCCTAGAAAACCAGACTGTCATACTGACATCCAGCTGTTCAGATCAAAGGTGCATCGTCAGATTGTGCTGCAAGTAAATTTGTAGAAAACAGCATAGCACAAGTCGGGCTGTTTCAATCCCCATCACATGTTTAAGGCAATGTCATGCGTCAACCAAAGGTGGGGCGCTCTGTATTTTGAGTTATTTCTGTACTTGCCTCAAGTGTCAAGCAAATGGAATAAGGATACAGGGAATGGCAGGAAGGCTAAAGGTATTAGATTTCATTTGGAAGATTTATCAAAACAAGTGCAAAAAATTGAGTCTCATTTTCAGAAGTGCCTCTCTATAGTCAGATCTGGAATCTGACAGATATAATGATATACTGCTCCAGTTTACATATGGACTGGTTTTAATAAATCTTTCCATTTTATCCAGCTGCAACTGATCATTCACAAAATAGAAAGATTAAATTCAAATCTGTATACCATGTTATATATACCTCTAAAATATGTATTTGTAACTGTCTCAATAACATAACATTATCCTGAGTTAGACAATGCCTATATACAATTTAACAGAAGCAGCAAGTGAACAACAGGTTGACTATACCTCGGTATTAAAAATTCCTTCCAGCACGGTCACTACAGTATGAGGGTGAGCCTCTGGGCTGAGAGTTATCACACTTGTACAATCAGGAAATATAAAATACAACAAAACAAATCCTGGGAAATTTGATTGTCCTAAAAACCGTTCCTGCAGAAATTTGCTATACAGTGGGATCAATATATAAATGGCTATTCCAGGCAGAAAATGAGAAGACAGAGCAGCCACAAACTCTATCCCTAATATTAAATACTGTTACAAAGAAGCTTGGGGACGGCTTTCTTATGTGATTTGCCTGAGTAACGGAACAAAAAGCAGATGGTCGATGTAACAAATTTAAAAAAGCGACAGTAAAAACAAAAGCTGATGGAAGAAAAATCATGGCAAAGTTGCAGATAAAATGCTTTTTCTTTTTTTATTATGTAAAATAGGGATTTTCAGTTTAAGGTTTTTTTGTGAGGGGGAAAATTTTGTTTTTCTTCCTAAATAAGTCAGGGTGCTGCAAAAATAAAAAAATAAACCATACGCTGATCCCCCGCCCAGTCACCGCTGCTCTCTCCATTTTCCTATAATGTCCTGTTTGTGCAGGAATTGCCTGCTCCGATAATCCCTGGTCAAGGCGGGCGACCCCTGCAGGATGGGATATCATAGGATGCAAGAAGAGGGCACTGGGGGCTGGGGCCATTGGAATGGCAGGTATGGGTTACTTTCTATCTTTTCAGCAATATTATATATATATATATATATATATATATATATATATGATATATAGATATAGATTAGAATTGTCATTGATTTAACCCTTTGAGGGTTTATAAGAAACACCTCAAATTGCCATTTTCTCCAGAAAAGTCCAGGAAGGATGGTATATGTTGTGCTACAATAGTATTCTTGAATTAACTTTCCTTTTAGGAGCTTAAAGGGGTAGTCCAGTGGTGAACAACTTATCCCCTATCCTAAGGATAGGGGATAAGTTGCAGATCGCGGGGGGTCCGACCGCTGGGGCCCCCCGCGATCTCCTGTACGGAGCCCTACAGCCCGCGGGAATGGGGCGTGTCGACCTCCGCATGAAGCGGCGGCCGACGCCCCCTCAATACAACTCTATGGCAGAGCCGAAGCGCTGCCTTCGGCAATCTCCGGCTCTGCCATAGAGATGTATTGAGGGGGCGTGTCGGCCGCCGCTTCGTGCGGTGGTCGACACCCGCTATCTGGCTGGAGAGCCTGGCCCCTGTACAGAGAGATCGCAGGAGGCCCCAGCGATTGGACGCCCCGCGATCTCAAACTTATCCCCTATCCTTAGGATAGGGGATACGTTTTTCACCACTGGACTAGCCCTTTAAAAGGGTCTGCTTTTTCTCCACGGCCTTCAGAAGGCCATTTTGATATAGCAGCTTAATAACAAGTCAAGTCAATGGAGCTAAGCTGCAATACCAGACACTACCATTTGACAGGAGTTGCATTGCCTGGCTGCTAGGATCACAGTAGAATCATTAATAGGAAGGCCTACCTTTACAGTGGACAGCTAACAAATAGGTTTCTGCAATTCCCACCAATTGCAATAAGATGTGTAGGCACTAGAGATGAGCAAAGTTACAGTAATTCGATTCGTCACAAACTTCTCGGATCGGCGGTTGCTGACTTTAGCCTGCATAAATTAGTTCAGCTTTCAGGTGCTCCGGTGGGCTGGAAAAGGTGGATACAGTCCTAGGAGAGAGTCTCTAGCCCACCGGAGCACCTGAAAGCTGAACTCATTTATGCAGGATGAAGTCAGCAACCGCCGAGCCGAGAAGTTCGTGACAAATCAAATCACTAACTTTGCTCATCTCTAGTAGGCACCTAATAAAAAGAAGGAAAATACCCTTGTCCTCAAGACCAGAATGTATCCTAGGAGCAGCCCCCCATCTGACATTACAGCAGTATTTCCCAAACAGTGTGTCCCAGCTGTTGCAAAACTACAACTCCCAGCATGCCCGGACAGCCAAAGGCTGTCCGGGCATGCTGGGAGTTGTAGTTTTGCAACAGCTGGAGACACCGTTTTAAAAACACCACATTACAATAGTAATAAAAACCTTTTTGTCAGATAACCCTCTCAAGCACCTTCAATCTTATTCTACCTATATGGTCAGATCACTGTGACTTCTAACGCGGTGCACAGCAATGGTTACCTAGTTAGCAAAAAGAACAGAAAAACTATTAGGAAAAAAAATTAAAATAATGGCAGCATGCCTGCCCCTGTTTTAACTTGTCTATTACCATGTATGATGTAAAGAAAGAAAAAAAAAGAAAATGTGTTTACTTGCTTTGTTTTTATGGAGAATTATATAATTCACAGCAATTTCTTTAACCTGGCAAAAGGGCAACCAAAGCAAAACCACTGTAGTTTCCCAGATCCTCTGTATGAACCTAGGAGAGACAGAAATTCCTATGCAGATGCATGTCTGCACATTCTACTGGAGTCCATGCCGCCCCGTAGACTAGATGCACAGCAATGTCTTCCTCCCTCTCTCTCTCTCTCTCTTTCTCTCTCCAGAAGGATTTCTACACCAGGTATCTTTGGTATGACGAGTAGATAAGGTTTCTTTTTTATTAAAAATAAAATAAAATAACTGATCTTTTAAAAAGGTACCTGCAAATGAAACCTACTCTGGTCCCCACTGCAAATCGAAGAATAAAAATTAAAGAAGACAATTTCTTTTGAATGGTATTTAAAGCCCTTGACAGCTCGGTTCCGGTCAGTGTACTGCAGCCTGACGTGAAACCACTAGACACTTAATAGACTGAAGAAAGTTGTGCATCTTTGCCCCTTATTCCAGACTTCACATTTAGAGTTTGGATGTATGGAGGATGCTCATCTCTGTACGGGGCGTCTCATTTTCTTCTTTCTCTTGGACTTTGTTTCACTCTTGGATGTAGTGTCAGGTTTAGAAGGGGCAGGAGGAGACTGAGCTCCATGTGGTGGTGGTGGTGGCTGCGGCTGCTGAGGAGGTGTGAAGATGTTCCCATTTGGCATCTGACCAGGAGAGCCTTGGAATATCCTGTTCAAGAGATTCTGTAAATCAGCAACATTGGTCGGATTGCTTTCTGATGGTGCTCTAGAGAGAGAGAGAATTTTTTTTTTTTATAAATGTTTTGCCCACACTGTAATTTCCCTTTAATCCCTTCCCAACCATGTAACATAAATGAATAAAGATATGAGGTTGTCCATCGCATATCTCGTGCAAATATGTTTTTTTTTTTTTTTTAATTTAATTTTTTTTTTTTTATTCCTTAAAAGCCAGAGACAGGGGACATCTTGTAACACATTTCAGGTGCATTTACAACACCATTAATTGTACGTGATGTACGATTAAGGGTGCAGTAAACGCACCTGAAACGCTTTACAAGTTGTCCCGTCTCTGGCTTTTAAACAATAAAAGAACCATTTTTGCACGAGATCTGCTCTGGACAACCTCATATCTTTCTTCATCGCATTTGTGTTGCCTTACACAAGTCCATGGGGGTGAGCTGAAGTGCTTCTTTTCCTTGTCATGTAACGTAAATATATAATTGGTATAAAAATTGATAAAGAAAACGCTCTCTAAACAACTGCAATATTAAGTAATAAGAAACTTGTGTACAGCCAACACAATGGGGGTAAACTAAGAAGTAAATAAACAAAAAGATTAAATAAAAAATTGTCATTCCAAAAGGATAATATTTTGCACTAGATATCAAAGCCCAAAACACCCTCTGTCCCAAAAGGGTCATTCCTACAACAATAAAATATTATATTAGAATATTATATACACACACACATACAGTCATGGCCGTAAATATGTTGGCACCCCGGAAATTTTTCAAGAAAATGAAGTATTTCTTACAGAAAAGGATTGCAGTAACACATGTTTATTCCCTTTGTGTGTATTGGAATTAGACCAAAAAAAAAAAGGGAGGAAAGAAAAGCAAATTGGACATAATGTCACACCAAGCTCCAAAAATGGTCTGGACAAAATTATTGGCTCCCTTAACTTAATATTTGGTTGCACACCCTTTGGGAAAAAAATTACTGAAATCAGTCGCTTCCTATAACCATCAATAAGCTTCTTACACCTCTCAGCCGGAATGTTGGACCACTCTTCCTTTGCAAACTGCTCCCGGTCTCTCTTATTGGAAGGCGCCTTTTCCCAACAGCAATTTTAAGATCTCTCCACAGGTGTTTAACGAGATTTAGACCTGGACTCATTGCTGCCACTTCAGAACTCTCCAGCGCTTTGTTGCCATCCATTTCTGGGTGCTTTTTGACGTATGTCCTGCTGGAAGACCCAAGATCTCGGACGCAAACCCAGCTTTCTGACACTGGGCTGTACAGTGCGACCCAAAATCCATTGTTAATCCTCAGATTTCATGATGCCTTGTACACATTCAAGGCACCCAGTGCCAGAGGCAGCAAAATAACACCATAACATCATTGTACCTCCACCATATTTCACTGTAGGTAGTGTGTTCTTTTCTTTGTAGGCCTCATTCCGTTTTCGGTAAACAGTAGAATGATGTGCTTTACCAAAAAGCTCTATCTTGGTCTCATCTGTCCACAAGACATTTTCCCAGAAGGATTTTGGCTTTCTCAAGTTCATTTTGGCAAAATGTAGTTTTGCTTTTTTATGTCTCTGTGTCAGCAGTGGGGTCCTCCTGGGTCTCCTGCCATAGCGTTTCATTTCATTTGAATGTTGACAGTTCACGCTGACACTGATGCTCCCTGAGCCTGCAGGACAGCTTGAATATTTTAGGAACTTGTTTGGGGCTGCTTATCCACCATCCGGACTATCCTGCGTTGACACCTTTCAATAATTTTTCTATTCCTTCCACGCCCGGGGAGATTAGCTACAGTACCATGGGTTGCAAACTTCTTGATAATCTTGCGCATTGTGGACAAAGGCAAATCTAGATCTCTGGAGATGGATTTGTAACCTTGAGATTGTTGATATTTTTCCACAATTTTGATTTTCAAGTCCTCAGACAGTTCTCTTCTCTTTCTGTTGTCCATGTTTAGTGTGGCACACACAGTCACACAATGCAGATTAAGTGAACTTCTCTCCTTTTTATCTGCTTTCAGGTGTGATTTTTATATTGCCCACACTTGTTACTTGCCCCAGGTGAGTTTAAAGGAGCATCAAATGCTTGAAACAATCTTATTTTTCCACAATTTTGGAAGGATACCAATAATTTTGTCCAGACCATTTTTGGAGTTTGATGTGACATTATGTCCAATTTGCTTTTTTTCCTCCCTTATTTGGTTTAGTCCCAATACACACTAAGGGAATAAACATGTATATAGCAAAACATGTCCTTTTCTGTGAGAAAAATTTCAGGGGTGCCAACATTTACAGCCATGACTGTATATAATTATGTGTAACAAAAAAATAAAAAAAATAAAAGAAACCTTTGTCGTCCTGGGTTTGTAGGGTTTCTTGAGCCAAATGAAATGTGATATGGAACCCGGTGAGTGTCTGGTGAGATTCCAACACGTTGGCATCCCGCCCACTCTAAATGAGGAGAAAAAAAGGAAGTTAACAAGTTAACAGCTGTAATGTATTACTTCACTTCTATTGCTGTATGTGCTATAAAGGATGGGGGAAAAACTAAAACCAAACTGACTGATTGTGATTCCTAAAGTTATAGTACAGTATATGCCATCTCAAATCTGAGAATGAAAGGCCTTAAATAATGCTGTTCCACTTCACTATTTCTTTAGGGCTGGTTGCAGTTTCCTGCACAGTTTAGTGATTAGGACCACTGATATGCAAGGAACAATGTAGAAGAAGATGCAGCGCTAGTGATCATAAAATTATCCTAGTGATATGCCATCCCTTCATGAGATGGGAAAACTATATTTCACTGACCTGTTATGTCAAACACTTTGCCCTGCATCATTGCAAAATAGGTGATCTTAAGTCCCAGCATACTTGATTCTGCCCAGAAGTCTCCCTCTTCTGCTGGATGCATTTTACTACATTCAGCACAATAGCGAGCACTGGCGGGATCCCGGTCCATTTCGAATCTCCTGCATCAAAAGGAAACATCAAGCAAGATTTTAAAGATTTCTCAGGTCAAATCTGAGAAGTGTGATCAGCTCAGTTCTCAAAGACAAGTCACTTTTATTAACATGTTCAAACATGAAGCAAAAATGTAATAACCAGGACCTTTAAGAGGACCTGTGGCAAACGCAAAAAATGAGTCCATTATCATTAAATATCTTGGCATGCCCTGATCACACACCTTTTTGCAATTTCTTAATATGTCCATCCCTTTATTGAGATATGTGGGTTTATGGTTTTTATGACAATTCAGGGAATCAGTCAGATGGCCGTGAACTTAAAGCACAACCGTCATGGATATTGTACCCCAGACTAATACCACGATAGTATAGATGACAAAACTTGTAATGCAGCGATACCTTTGGCTGCTCTTCATAACACTTTATCAGCCAGAAAATAGTTTTATCGTGCGGTCAGCAACAGTAGGATAGGTGTGGCCAGGGTTCGCAATGCCCCACCTCTGCCACGCCTATCCCCTGTAAATGAGCGCTGGGACAGCTGTGTGATTGACATGATTAATGTGCGGGCCATGACTCCCGTCTCTGGCAAAGAGCGAAAGCACTCACTCCCGTCTCTGGCAAAGAGCGAAAGCACTCACTCCCGTCTCTGGCAAAGAGCGAAAGCACTCACTCCCGTCTCTGGCAAAGAGCGAAAGCACTCACTCCCGTCCCTGGCAAAGAGAGAAAGCACTCACTCCCGTCCCTGGCAAAGAGCGAAAGCACTCACTCCCGTCCCTGGCAAAGAGCGAAAGCACTCACTCCCGTCCCTGGCAAAGAGCGAAAGCACTCACTCCCGTCCCTGGCAAAGAGCGAAAGCACTCACTCCCGTCCCTGGCAAAGAGCGAAAGCACTCACTCCCGTCCCTGGCAAAGAGCGAAAGCACTCACTCCCGTCCCTGGCAAAGAGCGAAAGCACTCACTCCCGTCCCTGGCAAAGAGCGAAAGCACTCACTCCCGTCCCTGGCAAAGAGCGAAAGCACTCACTCCCGTCCCTGGCAAAGAGCGAAAGCACTCACTCCCGTCCCTGGCAAAGAGCGAAAGCACTCACTCCCGTCCCTGGCAAAGAGCGAAAGCACTCACTCCCGTCTCTGGCAAAGAGAGAAAGCACTCACTCCCGTCTCTGGCAAAGAGAGAAAGCACTCACTCCCGTCTCTGGCAAAGAGAGAAAGCACTCACTCCCGTCTCTGGCAAAGAGAGAAAGCACTCACTCCCGTCTCTGGCAAAGAGCGAAAGCACTCACTCCCGTCCCTGGCAAAGAGAGAAAGCACTCACTCCCGTCTCTGGCAAAGAGAGAAAGCACTCACTCCCGTCTCTGGCAAAGAGAGAAAGCACTCACTCCCGTCTCTGGCAAAGAGAGAAAGCACTCACTCCCGTCTCTGGCAAAGAGAGAAAGCACTCACTCCCGTCCCTGGCAAAGAGAGAAAGCACTCACTCCCGTCTCTGGCAAAGAGAGAAAGCACTCACTCCCGTCTCTGGCAAAGAGAGAAAGCACTCACTCCCGTCTCTGGCAAAGAGAGAAAGCACTCACTCCCGTTGTCTGCCACCAGCGCCGTGCCCCTGTGCAGTGCTAGTGACAGGGAGCGAGCAAGCTCTCTGCCTCTAGTGAAAGCAGAAGCTGCGCATCTCCGGCACCAGGAGAAGATAGAAGAGGAGAACGGGCACTGTATATCATAAAAGGTGCACATAATATGTAAATGCTCAGTGGAGTGACAGCCCGCACATCATTAACATTAGGGCACTTGTGCTGAGGACCTGTGTGTCAATCACACAGCTGTCCCAGTGCTCACTTACAGGGGATAGGCGTGGCAGAGGTGGGGCATTGCGAACCCCAGCCACGCCTATCCGACCAAACGATAAAACAATTTTCTGGCTGATAAAGTGTTATAAAGAGCAGCCAAAGGTATAGCTGCATTACAAGTTTTATCATCTACACTATCATGGTATTAGTCTGGGGGGGGGGGTACAATATCCATGATAGTTGCGTTTAAAGGGGCACTCCGGTGGAAAAAAATTTTTTTTTATCAACTGGTGCCAGAAAGTTAAAACAGATTTGTAAATTACTTCTATTTAAAAATTGTAATCCTTCAAGTACTTATTAACTGCTGTTTACTACAGAGGAAGTTATTTTCTTTTTGAATTTCTTATCTCTCTGACACCTCTGTCCATTTCAGGAATTGTCCAGAGCAGGAGAAAATCCCCATAGCAAACCTCTCCTGGTCTAGACAGTTCCTGACATGGACAGAGGTGTCAGCAGAGAGAACAGTGGTCAGACTGGAAAGAAATACAAAAAGAAAATAACTTCTTGTGGAGCATACAGCAGCTGATAAGTACTTAAAGGATTAGGAATTTTAAATAGAAGTAATTTACAAATCTGTTTAACTTTCTGGCACCAGTTAATTTAAGAAAAATAGTTTACCACTGGAGTACCCCTTTAGTTTTCATAATGGGATTGAACATCAGGTGCTGAGTGAGGTTACACAGTCAGGGGGTGTATATTAAGCATACACACCCCTCAACATAAAACATACACCCCCCTGACTGTATAATCCCGCCCATCACCTGAAATTCATTTGCTTTATTAAAATGAAGTTCAAACCCATCTGAAGGATTCCCTGAATTGTCTGATAAGAATATTTCACAAGCAAAAGAGCACATCAAGAAACTGTAAGGAGGAGAGTAATCAGGGCATTCTGAGTTACGTATTCTTGTTTTTGGGGGTTCGCCACAGGTCTTCTTTGAAGCGGACCCATCAAGACTGAGAATACACAGAAAGCAGATAAAATTATAGGAATTATTTCAAATATAGATCATTGGCAAAATGAGGTATTTTCTTGATAAATACATGGACGGACAAGATTCTACTTTCTGATTGCAGTGAACTTCAGTTGATATTCTGGGAAGAAAGAGGGGGTCCGTTTCTTCACAGCATCTGAATGGCAATTACAAGATTAGACTATTTTTACACTGCTTTTGCAATGTACATTTGCTGTACGCACAAGGAAGGCTCCACATTAATCTGACAGAGGTCAAAAGAATGCCCACCCCTTCCCAATCCGTCAGACCAATAAGCATTTCTCTTCACAATGGAAGCCTATGGACTATAGATGTCTCTAAGTCTATACAAAGGGATACATCAGAATCATATGTTGGAAAGTCCTCCCAATGCTAATCAAAATATAAAAAACAGCATTAAAAAGGAAAACTGTCATATGTTCACCCACACTAAACCCAATACACTGGGTTAAAGTGTCTGCGAACAAGAGACCGATGAGGGGTTAATGGGTTAAATACATACCTGCACTCCAGAGATCTGTCCCTCTGAAGATCGGAATCCATCTTCAGTGAATTGCGCGCTGGAGGCGGGCCCGTCGGCTTAATATAAATATTCATTGTCACGGGTCATGTGAGCACTGCTCCGACTGAGCGCTCAAGTGACCTGCGACAATGAATATTCAAATTGAGCCTCCAGTGTGCAATTCACTGAAGATGGATGAGGGAGAGATCTCCGGAGTGCAGGTATGTATTTTACCAATTAACCCCTCATGGGTCTCCTGTTGCCCCACACTATAACCCAGTGTACTGGGTTTAGTGTGGGTGAACATATGACTGTATTCCTTTAAATGGGCACTGCCAGATACAAAAACTTTTGATATGTTGTAAAGCATGCAAAACCAATAGGTTTTGCAATTGCTTTCATTAGAACATTTTCAGTATTTCATTCTGAAAAAGCCAGTCAAACAACTGCCCCCCTGCCTGCTTGGACACATACTAGTCCTGCTGTGTCCATGCATCATCACCTATGTCATGGACACAATTCCTTGATTGACAGCTGTGAGTGCAGGGCTCATAGCTGGAGGAAAAATCCTCCCACTGTCAGCTTGTGTCCCGGTACTGTCAGTGAGGACAAGCTGGGAGTTGTAGTTTTGCTAATGCTAGGGGAGATGTGAGCAGACAGCATACTGAGGGAGGGGGCGGAGACCTGCACAGTGAGGCCACGCCCCCTCCCTTTGAGAGGAATTCAGACTAGTGAGCTAAATTTAAAGTGTAAAAAAAAATAAAAGGTGCTAGACACATAAAAATTAGATGTACATGTCAGGATTAGGTACTGAGTGATATATTTTTTTTGCTGGATCTGACAGGTACGCTTTAAGTGTGAGTAAATCAATTTCCTGTGTTGTCAATTTCCAGGTATAAATTCTTTGATACTTGTACTTTGACTGCTTTGTACCTGTGCTTTCCCTGACATTTGCTGCACATCATGCTGTTCATTGCCTCTTTTAAATCATCTTGAAGCTTGGTAAGAAATTCATTCATAGACTTGGCCAGCTCAGTTTCAGACATTCGCTTCCTTGAAAGAAACATAAACAGATGAAGAGACATAGATAAACTGTTTCATAGCCAGGTATCAGATTTAGTGCGAATGAAAATCTTTCTGACACTTATTTTTTGTTTTCGGAACATAGTAAAATAGCCCTTCTTTACTTACTTGAGTGGTCACAAAGGGTGTCCTAGGAGGACTTAGGACCCCCATGCATTACACAGGTAGCCAATGAATTTTATTTGGCACCATGTAATGCTCTATTTTTCCTATGATGGAGCTGCAGTAAAAATGAACTTGTTGCTCGGTTTCTATTAAAGATTACAGCCGACTAATATCTGTGATACCAACATCCTCTGTAATAGTTGTGGTAAGGCTCTAAACCATTGTGTCCCAACCAGTGTGCCTCCAGCTGTGGCGAAACTACAACTCCCAGCATGCCCGGACAGCCTTTGGCTGTACGGGCATGCTGGGAGTTGTAGTTTTGCCACAGCTGGAGGCACACTAGATGGAAAACACTGATCTAAACCATGAACCACGTCACTGTGCAGGGAACTGCGAAACAGCACAAAGGGGCAGTTTGATCAAAACCTGTTCATAGGAAAAGTGGAGCAGAGGAGCAGATTGATTATTTTATTTTTTAGAGGCCTTAAAAAAAAAATAAAAAAAAAAAAGAGGCAATGTGATTGGTTGCTACGAGCAACGTAGGCAGCTTTTCCTCTGAACAGGATTTGATTAGTTACCACAAAAGTAAATGGGCCCCATGTTGTAGTTCGTTGAATGCCTTAAAAGAGGTATTCCGGCCAAAAATATTTTATCCCCTATCCTTTGGATAAGGGATAAGGTGTCTGATCGCAGGGGGCCCACTGCTGAGACTCCAGTTTCGGGTGGTGAATCTCCAGGTTTCCGGGACTGGGGACGTGACGTCACGCCCCCTCCATTCATGTCTATGGGAGGGGGCGTGATGGCCATAGACATGAATGAAGGGGGCGTGGCATGACGTCACATCCCCAGTCCCAGAAACCAGAGGTTTCCGAAACTAGAGATGCAGTCCCCGCATAGAATGCGGGTGTTGCAGGGAGATCACGGGGGTCTCAGCAGCGGGCCCCCCGCGATCAGACATCTTATCCCCTATCCTTTGGATATGGGATAAAATGTTTTTGCCTGGAATACCCCTTGTGCTGCATTATGGTGGTCTCAGCAGTCGGAGCCTCAGCCGATTAGGAAGTGATAGTACAATAATAAAATGAATTCCTTTATAATTTCTATATTTATATAGTGCCAGAATATTCTGCAGTGTTGTACAGAGCTGGTCACCACTCAAGTTGATCTATGTCCCCATTGGGGCTCACAATCTAAATTCCAAATTCACCTATCACTATGTTTTGGAGTGTGGGACAGAACCAAGGAAAGAACGAGGGCCCCCCAAAAAATTTGGGGTTGGTCGGATGATATTTTAATATTATTCAGTGGTCAGAACAATTACAGCGAAATATAAATTTTTTTAAAATCTTGTACTAATTTTAAAAATAAACTTTTTTTTCTCTGCGTATTATCATATTCTGACATCATAGCTTTTCTTTTTCCATTAATGGACGTGTGTAGAAGAGTGATTTTGCAGAGTAGGCTGTTTTTTTTATGTATTATTCGGGTTAAATATGGCTTTATTTTTACTGCATGGCAAGGTGACCTGAAAATTCATTTTGTTATGCTCGCCATTGGTTCATAACTGCCAAACTCTAAATACAAGGGTAGTATAATCCTACATAGGAGCCAGAGAGGTATTCACACAAAGGTTTTCTTTTATTTTGACAAACATCTATAAGAACCCAACGTTCTACCATTGTTGAGTTTACGATTTTCTGTAAGTCACATTGGCACCATTTTTTTTTTTTATATTGATGGACACCTAGTGTAGATTTGATAAAAACATTTATACAAAAGTCATTACATGTTAAGGAGATATCTCCCAGTGGAAGTCTTTCATTTTATTACTATTGTCTTGTTAAAGATCCTCTCATCTCTGTGCACTTACATTTCATACTCTTTTCTCTTGTCCGGGTTACTGACTGTATCCCAGGCAGCGCGTAAAACCTTAAAAGCTGCTTCTGCGCGAGGGTGATTGTTCTTGTCTGGGTGAACCTGCAGGAAAAAAAACAACATAAAACAAACACCTATTGAAAAATTACAAGAAAAGAGGTTTCATCCTAGTAGAAGGTCAACTACATGGAAGATACTTCACGCCTGAATTAAAATGTCTCAAATTTTGTCAATTGCCGTCCACAAATACTTGGGCTCCTCAAACACTTTTAGCAGCATAGAAAGGGGACCACAACAAATAGATAACTAGGGCTGTCCCACTTTCAGATTTTACTATGGAGTGTGCAATGCTATGATTAAAGAGGAGCTCTGTGCTAAACTACAACTCCCAGCATTCGGCTAAATAATAAATAATTATAACTTGGAATACCCCTCTAAAGAGGACTCCGGGGACAATGAAATTCCTAGGAAAGTGCCACCACTTCCAGTATGTCTGGTCTATATTAACATATCTGTGATTGGGTATGTCATTGCTGCACCCATCTAAACTCATATCAATGGGAAACTGGCAAGACCTTTTTGAGTGGGGAGGTTTGAGGCTAAAGACCCATGAGAATTGGTTACACAACATGAAGATCTAAAGGTTGTACTTCGACACCCCTTTGCAACTTACCACACAGTACAATGCAACAGTCGTCCAAAATCCAAATCTGATGGATATTTGCTCAAAGGCCACATATGATTTTAACAGCATTGTCAATGCAAGCAACTGTGACCTGCTTGCGCTTCTCTTTTTTTTTAAAGCCAAATCTCAACTATAATAAAGTTGTGCAACAAGTCACACAAATGTTTTGGTTCAATGACTTAGATGTGTTTGCTGTTGCCTAAAAGGGGAATATGGGAATCTCTGTAATTTAAGCAAAAGTTTTAACCAATTATTTTTGAGCTGAAAGAACCATTTAAAAAGTTCTTCTCCCAATGAAATGAAGAATCTACATAGAGGTACTCACCAATACGGCCAGCTGCCGGTAAGCTTTTTTAAGCTCTACATCACTAGCATCCATCTCTACTCCCAACACTTGAAATGGATTTAGGTCCTCCTCTGGAATATCAACCATAGAAAGCAATCGTTCTACTTCCTCTCTGGGCTGGAAGCGGCCTCCTGCGCTAGGCGATCCTGCTGAGGCCCATGTAGATTTTTTGTGTGTAGTTAACTTGGAAGGCCATATTTTCCCTGTCCATCTTCTGAGCACACTGACTATACGCTTACAGGTCCTGTTTTGTGTTACTATGGCCCAGATTGTACGTAACCTAGCAGATATCCGAGATCTCCAGTTACTATCTTCTCCAACTTTGTCCATTGTTTTCTTAATATACTGCCAACAAAGTCGAGCACAGCGCACTGAGAGCATAAGCAGCAGGAAGAGCAGAGCACACAACATCTTAAGAACACGTAAAATCCATGATCCACAACAGCAAACAAGGACCAAAAAATCCTTAGCACGAAGTTTTACCCATATTCCAAAGGCCAATAATTGACTTTTTACACTGCCTAAATCGTGAGCAGGAAGCCAGACCCTGATATACAACATCATGCCGAGAGACTCCACACATTCCCCTATCAACAGCACCAGATCGATAAGCACCTGAATACAATAATTTGAAAACTGAAGCAATGGTTGAGGAACAAGGGATCTCAGCTGGTGTCTCCCATCTCCATGATTTTTCTTGCGACCTATTTTGTGCTTGCCGCTAGATGGAGCTTGGCGACCATCCTTTTTGGACTCGTCCCTTAAATTGTTGCGGGTTTTACCTCTACGACCTCTTCTTCCACCTATGCCCTTGCAAGGATCATCCTCTGCTAGTCTCCCAGAAAAGTCATGTTCACCTCCTTCCTCGTCCAATGACTGCCGCTGATAGCAAGAAAAATGCTGGCAGTCCTGGCTGCAGTTATGATCTCCAATATCAGAGTATGTACCACCAACCGATCCAGTACTCCCACTAATACACCCACAATTAGAGTTACCAGGTAATGGCGATGCTTGACCTTCACGAGCTGAAGATTCTTTCTGTGGTTTAGATTCTTCCGTTATAATACTGGAGAGAAATTCTTTAGTCCACACCTCTCCAGCCACTTCACTATGTTGTGGATCTTGGTCAGAATCATGGAAGCAACTCTGCTTAGGCACAAGAAACGGATTGTTTCTGAATACCCCTGATACTGTGTCTGGTGATCCGTCACCATTGTGTTCAGTTGCATGTCTTACATTTCCACAAGCAGAAAGGCCACAGTTGTTTCCTGGTCTGGAAAGGTGTGCGCCACTCCTTTCATGTGAGTTATTGCAATAAGGGTGTACTGGTGTGGCAAGTCCATGACCCTCCGTACTTATCTGCCTCTCCATCTTCTCCAGTCCCTCCAAGGGGGCACACTAGGTTCTAGGTCACTGCATTCATTGTTCTACTTCATCCTGCATGACAAACAAGAACAGAGAAAATTTCATCATGTTACTATACAAAGAAATAGTCATTTAAAAAGTCTAGGTGGTCCGAATTATTATTTAATAGCTATCCTCCCTCCCCAAAACATCATTTGTCATAATACAAGCTCTTATACAGCAAACAAATATATCCGCTCTGCCAGCACATCACATGACCGGTGAAGGCACTGACTGAGTTCCTTTCATTAACCCCTTAAAAGGGTTATCCGGCCAAAGAGCAGCACCCGCATTCTATGCAGGGCTGCGTCTCTAGTCTCGGAAAGCTCTTCGTTTCCGGGACTGGAGATGTGACGTAATGCCACGCCCCCTACCATAGACATGACATGGAGGGGGCGTGGCGTCACAAGGGGGCGTCCCGTGACCAGTCCCGGAAACAAAGAGCTGGAGACGGAGCCCTGCACAATTAAAATGATACCCATTTTATATGCTTTTTTTTTTTTTTTTTTTTTTTATAGTTGTACCGCTTTAAAAAAAAAAAAAATCTCAAACTAGTTTAACAAAATTCATATTTTTGAAATTGCCCTAATTTGACCACCTATAACTCAATTTCCGTAAACGGGGCGGAATGAGGACTCATTTTTTGCGCCATGATGTGTAGTTTTTATCGGTAACACTTTTACTTATATTTTACTTTTTATTCATTTTCTATACATTTTTTGGGGGAATAAAACGTACGTACGTCTACGCCGTTCACCATACGGGATAATTAAAAATATATTTTGATAGTTCAGACTTTTACACATGCGGCGATAACTAATATGTTTAGTAATTATTTTTTTTGTTTACGGGTGTTGCACGGAGATCGCGGGGGGTCCCAGCGGCGGGCCTCCCATGATCACACATCTTATCCTCTATCCTTTGGATAGGGAATAAGATTGTCTTTGGCCGGATAACCACAGGTTTTCTCATTTTTGCACTTAAGTTTTATTCACCTCACCTTCTAAATACACTGCTCAAAAAATAAAGGGAACACCAAGATAACACATCCTGGAGCTGAATGAATGAACTAATCGTATGAAATACTTTTGTCTTTACATAGTTGAATGTGCAGACAACAAAATCACACAAAAATTATCAATGGAAATCAAATTCTGGAGGTCATTTTGCAGGGCTCTGGCAGTGCTCCTCCTGCTCCTTCTTGCACAAAGGCAGAGGTAGCGGTCCTGCTGCTGGGTTGTTGCCCTCCTACGGCCTCCTCCATGTCTCCTGATGTACTGAACTGTCTCCTGGTGGCGCCTCCATGCTCTGGACACTACGCTGACAGACACAGCAAACCTTCTTGCCACAGCTCGCATTGATGTGCCATCCTGGATGAGCTGCACCTACCTGAGCCACTTGTGGGTTGTAGACTCCGTCTCATGCTACCACTAGAGTGAAAGCACCGCCAGCATTCAGAAGTGACCAAAACATCAGCCAAGAAACATAGGAACTGCGAAGTGGTCTGTGGTCATCACCTGCAGAATCACTCCTTTATTGGGGGTTGCTTGCTAATTGCCTATAATTTCCACTTGTTGTCTGTTCCATTTGCACAACAGCATGTGAAATTGATTGTCAATCAGTGTTTCTTCCTGAGTGGACAGTGTGATTTCACAGAAGTGTGATTGACTTGGAGTTACATTGTGTGTTTCAGTGTTCCCTTTATTTTTTTGAGCAGTGTGTTATAAAGCTTTCAGTCTTCCACCTACAGACTTATATGAGGGCTTGTTTTTTGCGCCACCAATTGTACTTTGTAATGACAATCATTTCACCACAAAATCTACGGCGAAACAAAAATATCTTTGTGGGGCAAAATTGTAAAACAAAACAACCCAAAGGAAAAAAAAAAAAAAAAAAAAAACACGCCATTTTGTAATTTTTTTTTTTTTTAACTTTTTGGTAAAAATGACACTTTATTCTGTAGGTCTATACAATTAAAATGATACCCAAATTATATAGGTTTGATTTTGTTTTACTTTTAGAAAATTATAACTTTTTGTACAAAAATTTGCAAGTTTAAAATTGTCCTCTTCTGAGCACTATAACTTATTTTCCCATAAATTGTGATGTGGGAGGGCTCTTTTTTGTGCTGTGATCTGTAGTTTTTAACCCCTTAATGACAATGGACATAAATGTATGTCATGTTGCACCATGATGTACATTTACATCCCATACATGACGCGAGCATCGGAGCGGTGCTCGCATCATGCACGGCAGGTCCCGGCTATCAGCAGCCAGGGACCCGTCGGTAATGACGGACATCAGCGATCGCGCTGATGTCCGCCATTAACCCCTCAGATGCGATGATCAATACAAATCACAGAATCTGCGGCAGTGCAGTACTTAAAATGGATGATCGGATCGCAGCCGCGGGGATCAGATCATCCAGCATGGCGGCCTGAGGTCTCCTCACCTGCCTCCGGCCGTCTCCAGGGCTCTTCTACTCTGGTCTGAAATCAAGCAGACCAGAGCAGAAGATCGACGAAAACACTGATCAGTGCTATGCCCTCTATCAAAATATATTGTTAATTATCCCGTATGGTGAACCTTGTAAACGTTTAAAAGAAAAAAAAATTGCTGCTTTTTTGTCACATTTTATTCCAAATTTTTTTTTATAAAAAAGTAAAATATAAGCGAAAGTGGTACAGTACCGATAAAAACTACACACCACGGCGCAAGAAATGAGCCCTCATACCGTCCCATATACGTAAAAGAGAGAAAGTTATAGGTGGTTAAAATAGGGCAATTTCAAACATACTAATTTTGTTAAAATAGTGGTACAATATATAAAAAAGCATATAATCATGGGTATCATTCTAATCGTATTGACCCACAAAATAAATAAAACATGTCATTTTTACCGTATAGTGTGAAAACAAAACCTTCCAAAATGTGCTAAATTGCGGTTTTCTTTTCAATTTCCCCACATAAATAATATTTGTTTGGTTGCGTCGTACATTTTATGGTAAAATAAGTGATGTCATAACAAAGTCACATTGGTGACGCAAAAAACCAAGCCCTCATATGGGTCTGTGGATGAAAATATTAAAGTTATGATTTTTAGAAGGAAAAAATGAAAATGCAAAAATTAAATTGGCTGTGTCCTTAAAGGGGAGAAAGGATAGGGGATAAGTTGTCTGATCGTGGGGGTCCCGCCGCTGGGGACCCCAGGGATCTCGGCTGCAGCACCCACCTGTCATTACTGCACAGAGCAGTGTGTAATGATTGGCAATACAGGGGCCGGAGCAACTTGACGTCATGGCCCGCCCCCTCAATACAAATCTATGGGAGGGGGCGTGGTGGCCGTTACGCCCCCTCCCATAGACTTGCATTAAGGGGGCAGGCCGTGACGTTACGAGGGACGGAGCCGTGAAGTCACAATGCTCTGGCCCCTGTATTGCCCGTCATTACGCACAGTGCGACATCAGACATCTTATCCCCTATCCTTTGGATAGGGGATAAGATGTCTAGGGGTGGAGTACCCTTTCAACCCTTTAAGGACTAAGCGTTTTTCCATTTTTGTACTTTAGTTTTTTCCTCCTTACCTTTTAAAAACCATAACCCTTTCAATTTTGCGCCTAAAAATCAATATTAGGGCTTATTTTTTGCGCCACCAATTCTACTTTGTAATGACATCAGTCATTTTACTAAAAAATCTACGGCGAAATGAAAAAAAAAAATCATTGTGCGACAAAATTGAAGAAAATACACAATTTTGTAAATTTTGGGGGCTTCCGTTTCTACGCCGTACATTTTTCAGTAAAAATGACACCTTCTCTTTATTCTGTAGGTCCATACGATTAAAAGGATATCCTACTTATATAGGTTTGATTTTGTCGTACTTTTGGAAAAAATCATAACTACATGCAGGAAAATGTATACGTTTAAAATTGTCCTCTTCAGACCCCCATAACTTTTTTATTTCTCCGCGTACGGGGTGGTATGAGGACTAAATTTTTGCACCGTGATCTGAAGTTTTAATCGGTACCATTTTTGTTTTGGTCAGACTTTTTGATCGCTTTTTATTCCATTTTTTTTATGGTATGTAAAGTGATCAAAAATACGCAACTCTGGACTTTATTTTTTTTTTTTTTTACATGTACGCCATTGACCGTGCGGTTTAATTAATGTTATATTTTTAGAGATCGGACATTTAAGCACGCGGCGATACCACATGTTTATGTTTATAAATGTTTACTTTTTTTTTTATAAGGGAAGGGGTTAAAGCAGGTAAGGGCCCTCCCGCCATCCTCTCAGCTGTTCAGGACACCACAATTTCACCGCGGCAGTCCCAAACAGCCCGCTGAGCTAGCCGGGATGGCTTTACTCCCGTTTTAGACACCACAATCAACTTTGGTCGTGGCTTCTAAAGGGTAATACTGAACATCAGCCCGATCAGCGATGTCCGGCATTAGCCGCAGGTCCTGGTTGCTGATAACGCGTTTCATATAACGGGAGCGGGCAATGGATTTAAATATACATCCATTGTCCATAAGGGGTTAAAGGGGTACTCCGCTGCTCCTAGCAGCACCTGGCGTCCTGAACACGTTTTTCAGTCAGAGTGGAAAGTCTGATATGGTCAGAAAATTACCCAAAAAGGAGTCACTAAGTGACTCTGTTCAAGTCTGTGGACTGAATGGGGTCCTTGCTGATCCGAGCCAGTTTTGAGTTTCTCCTAACAGATCAGCGCCAAAACATGATCTCCCTACGAGCATGTAGTATAGAAATATATTCATAAGCACTATTTTGGGTTAATTTATTAACTTTTTTTTAAAGAAGGGGAATGTAGAATTTTTCTTTTTCTTGTGCATTTTTTATATGTCACGCGTGTGTAGAATTTGTGAGCTTTAATCTCTATGTCCATTGTGGTTGATAAATACATTATTGTTTACTATTAAAAAAATGTATATATCCTTCACAGGGAAAGACAAATACGTCTTAGTCCTCATACCACCCCTCTGCTATGTGTTAGCGATCATAAAACACGGGTTTGGTACCATGTTAGCCAGAAAAAATAAAGTTTATTGCTCTCAGAGACATAATAGGAGTCTTGTAGTTATAATAGCTTTTAATTGCTAACAAAAGATATAACTGTAAGACGACTATTCTCGGAGAGCCATAGGCTAGAGATCCTATAATAGTAATACAGTGGTCCCTCAGTTACAATATTAATTGGTTCCAGGACGATCATTGTATGTTGAAACCATTGTATGTTGAGACCAGAACTCTATGGAAACCTGGTAATTGGTTCTGAAGCCACCAAAATGGCATCCAAAAATAGGAAAAAGTGAGGAATAAAGAAAAATAAAGTAGATAACTAATATAGAAAAAGCAAATCCTTACATATAAAAGTAAGAAAGATCTGCTGGGAGCTGTAATCACGGTCTATGTCAGTGTTTCCCAACCAGGGTGCCTCCAGCTGTTGCAAAGCTACAACTCCCAGCATGCCCGGACAGCCAACGGCTGTCCGGGCATGCTGGGAGTTGTAGTTTTGCAACAGCTGGAGGCACCCTGGTTGGGAAACAATGGTTTATGTAGAGGACAGGAGCTTCTTCAGGGTCCTATACAGTACACCCAGTGTCCCAAATGGAGCCGCCCTTACTTGGTGTCCAAAGGAGCAGCTAACCCTGGCACCTAGTACAGAACATGTAATACCTCCCTGTACTGTAGGGGGCGCCACCAGACAGCCATTCAGTGCTTGTACTTCAGTGATAGAGGCGATTTACCAGTAAAATGCCAATTCTGATTGGTCAGTTCCTCCAGTTGTGACACTGTCCGTACATTGTATGTTGAGTCTGGTTTCAAGTTACAATGGTCCAGAAAAGACCATTGTATGTTGAAACTATTGTATGTTGAGGCCATTGTAAGTTGAGGGATCACTGTATGTATGTATGTATTTATTTATTTATATAGCACCTACAGATTCCACAGTTGCACTGGAGTTCTATGTTTTTACCCTGGACTCAGATGATACAAGATGCAGTTCACTACGATGACCAGAAATAAAGCCTCCAGTGCAGGGCACTGTGGGTAATTCCAATTAACCCTCCAGTCCTCTCTGTCTATAGTAAAGAGATCAACTTTGCTAAGAACTAATAATAAGACGGGCTCTTAAAACTCCCCTATGCAGTATCCCACCCATATCGGCCAATGGAGACTACATCGTAGCCTTGATTCATTATTTAGGGTGAATTCACACGGGTGGTATAAATGTGGATTATTTTTGCAGTTTGTGCGGGAAAAATCCATTGAGGATTACAGTATCAGGCACGTGAAGGAGATTTTGCTAATCTCATCCTCATTCTGTGGATTTCTAATTCTGTGACACGCTCAATCAGTCGTGGATTTCCCCACCTCTGTCTATGTAGCAGGGATGAAGTTAGCAGTCATGATAGGGCCCTGTTTAAGATAGGGCCCTGTTTATTTACTGTTATGTGCTTGTACCCATTATTTTTTTTTTACATCTCTTTTGTATTATTATTTGCAAAACCTTGATGAACCTTTACTTTATAAAAAAAAAAAAAAAATTAGCAGTCAGTCAGTGGCAAAATCCTTATGATACACAGGACAGCGGAATAACTGCAAATGGAATTGTGGAATTCTGGCAGAATTAATACATTCTCAAAACACAGAATTCAGCTGAAATTTAATGTGGTACTCCTGCGGAAAACTTTTTTTATTTGTTTATTTTTTTTTAAATCAACCGGTGCCAGAAATTTAAACAGATTTCTAAATTACTTCTATTAAAAAATCTTAATCATTCCAGTACTTTTTAGGGGCTGTATACTTCAGAAGAAATGCTTGACTTTTTTAGATTTCTCTGATGTCATGACCACAGTGCTCTCTGCTGACCTCTTCTGTCCATTTTAGGAACTGTCCAGACCAGGAGAAAATCCCCATAGCAAACATATGCTGCTCTGGACAGTTTCTTAAATGGCCAGCAGAGGTCAGCAGAGAGCACTGTGCTCATGACATCAGAGAAATCTATAAAGTAAAGCATTTTCTCTGTAGTATATAGCCCCTAAAAAGTACTGGAAGGACTGACATTTTTTTTTTTTATAGAAGTAATTTACAAATCTGTTTAACTTTCTGGCACCAGTTGATTTAAAAAAAAAAAAAAAATTAATAAAAGTTTTCCACAGGAGTACCCCTTTAAAGCCCCATTGACTCCAATATGATTCCTCCGTGGAATTCCGAAAAATTTAATACTGCGGAATGCAGTATTTTCAACGTGTAAATGGGCAGTAAATTTCAGCAGAATTCTTCCATGGCATTCCGCACGTGTGAACATAGCCTTAGGGTCCTTTCACATGGGTGTATTTAATTGCAAGATAGCAGCATGTTTCCTTCTGCGTATTTGAATCGGGGTGGGCTCTCCGCAGCAGATTTTCGGCAGCGGAAAATCTACAGCAGATTATATAGATTTCAATGGGGTCTGCTGCAGCGGGAAACACGCTGCTATCTGGCAATTAAATACGCCTATGTGAACGGACCCTAAAGATGGGAATGGAGATAAAAGGGTACCTCTCATCAAAAAAACTTTTGATATATTATCGATTAATGTATGCAGAATATCTTTACAATTGCATGTTATTAAAAAATATGTTTGTTTCTATTTAATTTTCCACTTTGAAGAAATAACCACTAGGGGTCTCCCTACCAGTCCTGGCAGCAAGCATTTCAGACTCGTGCTGGAGTCCTAAACACTACGAGCTGCCAGTCTGCTTTGTTCACAAAGGAGAACACTCAGAGCTGCCAGCCTGCTTTGTTCACAGCCTGTTTGGCTGTGAACAAAGCAGGCTGGCAGCTCTGAGTGTTTAGGACTCCAGCATGAGTCAGAAATGCTTGCTGACAGGACTGATCGGGAAAAATACAATAGAAAGAAGCATATTTTTCATTAACATGCTATTGGAAAGTTATTCAACATTCATTAATCTAAAATATATCAAAAGTTTATTTGATGAGAGGTACCTAATGTAAGCAATAAAATGGGGTTTTCTAGTGAAAAGCTATCAGCCAGGGTTTTCGTTTAAATTCTTCATAAAAGAACAATGGCTGCATTCACCTATCTCTACACAACCACTCGGGGTTATCCACACTGACAGTACTTTGCAGAGACTGTCAAACCCCTATTTCAGTGTTTTCCAAACCAACAGTGTGTTTCCAGCTGTTGCAAAACTACAACTCCCAGCTTGCCCGGACAGCCTTTGGCTGTCCGGGCATGCTGGGAGTTGTAGTTTTGCAACAGCTGGAGACATTGCTTGGGAAACCCTGCCCTATTTAGAAGGGACTACACTAAGCAGAATTGTAAGCAATTGTCACTTCACACATGGGCAGCATGTCCCATTCAATACATCATACTCAGTATTTTTCTATGAAGGTATATTTTTTATTTATATAGCGCCTACAGATTCCGCAGCGCTTATTCTACCAGTTAAAGTGGAATCCCATTCACTTACAGTAGCTGAAATGCAACATATTCCCTGAAATCTCATTTACATGCTACAGATTTTTTTTATCCACAGTTTATCAATTTCTGTTGCCAATTTTTACCTTGAATTTGACCCCTCCAAATATAGCAGGATTAAAAGCAATGGTAAATTACACTCATTTACCAAAAAAAATTAATAAATAAAAAAAGCTTCCCCGTAGCCCTTTTAAAAGGCTCTCAGAGGCTACTTTTTTGTAATGTACCTCTTGGTGATTACTAGATATGTCTGGCTCTCAAAGACATTTTGCACAGTTGACAGAGAGAAGGAGGATGGTTCCACATACATATACATTATATACATACATATATATATATATATATATATATATATATAAATATATATATATATATATATATATATATATATATATATATATATATATTAGGGATCGACCGATATCGTTTTTTTTAGGGCCGATACCGATAATCGGTGGACATTAGGACTGATAGCCGATAACTTATACCGATATTTCGGTATAAGTTATCGGCTATTTATCCCCCCCTCGACACCGCTGCAGGTCATTGATTTAAAGCGGGCGCTTTAAATCAATGCACGGCAGTGGCTTTTGCGGTGCCATAGGCCGCTTCTCTCCCCCTACCTGTCAGGGTGGTCCGGGCCATCCATCGTTCCTGTAGTGTCCGGCGGCATTCCGGGTGGAGGGTGCACCGTTCCGGGCTGTCCTGCTCCGGGGGTCATCTTCTCCACTCCGGGCAGGCTCCGGCCTAGTAGCGCAGCATAGACGCCGCTGGGCAGTGACGCCCGTGCGTAGCGACGCACCTGACGTCACGGCGTCTATGCAGCGTACTAGGCCGGAGCCTGCCCGGAGTGGAGAAGATGACCCCCGGAGAAGGACAGCCCGTACCGGTGCACCCTCCACCCGGAATGGAACCGGACACTACAGGAAGGAAGGATGGCCCGGACCACCCCCATTACGGGTAAGCAAAGAAGCAAATCCCCATAGCAAACCTCTTCTAAACTGGGCGGTTCCCGAGACACGTGTCATCAGAGATTACTTAGACAGAAAAGAACAACCTTAACTTCAGAAGCTCATAAGTACTGAAAGGATTAAGATTTTTTTTTTAATAGAAGTAATTTACAAATCTGTTTAACTTTCTGGAGCCAGTTGATATATAAAAAAAACTGTTTTTTCCTGGATAACCCCTTTAAATTGCCTGCCATCTAGGCTGTTCTGACCAAGCAGTTAGGACATGTTGGGAATAGTGGTTACTTGAGGGCTCACACATACGACAAAAATGCTCCAGACTACCCAGACATTTTATCCGCTGACCATCCAGAGACAGATGGCTCCTTCGTTACACAACCCCTGTCTGGACCATTTCCATGCCCATTACATCCAACTTTGTCCTGCCCCTGACAGCCAACTTTGCTTGCAGTGGTGTTGAGATTGAGAAAACTGGATTGCTACTAACTGGAACCATATCATCTTTAGCCCCTTAAAGGGGAACTCCTGAGGAAACAAGTGGAAAACTAATGTTTTCAAATCAACTGGTGCCAGAAAGTTAACCAGATTTGTAAATTACTTCTATTTCAAAATCTGAATCCTTCCAGTACTTATCAGCTGCTGATTAGTACTGAGAAAATTGTGCATTTCTTTCCAGTCTGACAACAGTGTACTCTGCTGACACTTCTGTCCATGTCAGGAACTGTCCAGATTAAAAGCAAATCCCCATAGAAAAGCTCTCCTGCTCTGGACAGTTCCTGACACAGACAGAGGTGTCAGCAGAGAGCACTGTGGTCAGACTGGACCACAAGAACTTCCCCAATGTCTCTGTAGTATATCTGTAGTATACAGCAGCTGATATGTTCATTTTATTTCTTACTTTTTTTTGTGAAATAAGAAAAGTGGATGACTTAAAGGGTTACTCCACCCCTAGACCTCTTATCCCCTATCCAAAGGATAGGGGATAAGATGCCTGATCAGAGGGGAAGGTGGTGGTAAAGTGGTACTGTAGTTAAAATTAACTTATCCCGTATCTCCTATCCACAGAATACGGGATAAGTTAATTTTGACTAGAGTACCACTTTACCAGTATACATTAGCATCCTGCATGCCGCTCCACAGGAAAGGCAGTATTTAAGCCACAAGGCCTCCATACTTAAACCTGAACGTTGTCAGACCCCACACAGAACCACCTGGATTCATCATTAACCTTTAGAGTACGCAGATTGTACCAGCCGTGGACCTGCCATTAATAATTGCTGGACTGGGGTCTCTTCGGAGCTCCAATAGAAATCAATGGATTGAGTGAAGTCTACCGCACGCGCTTCTAACTCAGAGGTGGGTCCCGTTATGTAGATCACTGGGGGTCCCGTTATGTAGATCACTGGGGGTCCCAGCAGTCGTACCCCCCCATGATCTCCCGAACGGGAGCCAGCTCTGAGTGAGGTGTGTGTGTGTGGTAGACGGCATGCAATCCATTGATTTCTATGGGAGCTCCGAAGAGACTCGAGTCCAGCACCTGGGCCTCATCGGCGCTCCCATAGAAATTAACGGAGTGCATGCCGTCTATTGGTAGAAAACACGTGCAGGGTCCCGTTCTGGAGATCGCAGGGGTCCCAGCAGTTGGACCCCCCCCCCCCCCCACGATCAGCTACTTATTCTCTATCCTGTGGATAGGGGATAAGTTTATTTTGGCTGCAGTACCCCTTTAACAGGAGCTGCGGACCCCATTGCACAGCAGCCTGCATTTTTTAAGTCCGATTAAAATAGCGCAAAGGTCCCAAACAGAGTCACTAGGTAACTTAGTTTGGCCATAGAAACCAACAGAGGTCCTCCTTTCCCATTAACCGTATACGTCAGCACACCATTTTCATCAGGATGCCGACAGATACAAGACACAACCCCGCTGATTTCTACGGACGATCGGAGCCGCCAAGTGACCCCATTCAGGACTATAAAATGGAAACAACCCCCAAAACATAAAAACACAACTTCCTAATATATTCTTTATGCTCCATGTGAAGGGACGCGGAGGCCACGCAAACCACGATGACCAAATGTCACAAATCACCAGTTGCTGTCAGGAACGAGACCCCCATTCGACAGACAACCCAGTTGCTATGGAAACACTATAGCCCCCCCCCCAATGAAGTGATCTGTAGCACATATGGCAGATCCATGAGGAATGATGGAGATATTGCTTCCCTTACAGTATATTGGTGTTTCCAACTAGAGATGAGGGAACTTACAGTAAATTCAATTCGTCACAAACTTCTCGGCTCGGCAGTTGATGATTTATCCTGCATAAATTAGTTCAGCTTTCCGGTGCTCCCGTGGGCTGGAAAAGGTGGATACAGTCCTAGGAGACTCTTTCCTAGGACTTTATCCACCTTTTCCAGCCCACGTGAAAGCTGAACTCATTTATGCAGGATAAATCATCAACTGCCGAGCCGAGAAGTTCGTGACGAATCGAATTTACTGTACGTTCGCTCATCTCTATTTCCAACTAGTGTGCCTCCAGCAATTGCAAAACTACAACTCCCAGCATGCCCGGACAGCCGTTGGCTGTCCGGGCATGCTGGGAGTTGTAGTTTTGCAACAGCTGTAGGCATACTGGTTGAAAAACACTGATCTATGTGCTTTGGAACTTGTGGCTTCCAGGATGCTGAGTAACTACAATTCCTATAATGCACCAGGGCATGCTGGGAATTGTAGTTTCTCAATAACTGAGGACCTACAGGATGCTAGTATAGGCGCTGAGAGTGAGGGGGCAGAGCCGCACGCTCCCTCCTGTGTGCGGTACCGCTACAGGTCAGTATGATACAGAGAGGAGCTGGGGTCAGGCCGGTGTGTATGACATATGGTGACTGGATGGGTAGGTCGCCCTTACAGTGTGCATGTCACAGCCTTACCCAGCCGGGCTGCTCCAGGGTTAGGGCGGCTCCCCTGCTGGCTGCCCTCCGGTCGGTTACAGCTGGCCCCTCTGCCCCGGGTCTCTTGGAGCCTAAGCTATGGGCAGACACACTCTGCCCAACATCACTTCCGGGAGTGACGTGCAGAAAATGTTAGCGTGACCAATGACGTCATCACGTCCCAACGTCCTTGTAGACGCGGGACAGCTTTTGGGCTGGTGACAGATGTGTGCTGTGCGCAGCCCCCGCATTACCAGACGCTACTCACATTATCCATAGCAACGCCCAGTGTTTCCCATAGCAACGCCTGAAAATAAGCTAGTATAACAATACCTAAAATGCTAGTATTGTCCATAGCAATGTATAAAAGGCTAGTGTTGCCCATAGCAAAACCTGAAAGGCTAGTATTGCGCATAGCAATGCCAGAAAGGTTAGTGTTGCCCATAGCAATGCCTAAAAGTCTAATGCTACCCATAGCAATGCCTGAAAGGCCAGTGTTGCCCATAGCAATGCATCAGATTCTAGCTTTCCGCTCTGGAACCCATGGATGATCTAATTGGTTGCTGTGGGAAACTGACACTTTGCACTAGTGTCTCCTAAAGTATTTTCCTGCTATTGAAAATCTGTTCTATTAAAAGGGGTTGTCTGGAGAATTACATTTTATATTTAAAATGAACCTGTCCTATTGGAAATAGGAGGAGTTGAGCAGATTGATATACAGTTTTGGGAGAAAAGTTCCAGGACCATCTATTCATTCATTCTGAAGTCATGTGGGCGGTCCTACCCTCTGTTGCCCTAAGGCTAGGTTCAGACTGCAGAATCTCCAGGCAGAAAATTTCCGCCCGGAGATTCCGAGTGCGGCCAGCGCCGGCTAAATCAGTCGGCGCTAGGACCGCGTGGACACTGCAGTCTCCAATAGACTGTAATGTGTTCCGCGCGGATTTCCGCCTGAAGAAAGAGCACCGCCTTTCTTCAGGCGGAAATTTCTAAGCGGATTTTCAAAGCGGATTTTCCGCTTCACAAATTCCGAAGTGTGAATTTGTGAACGGAAAATCATTCACTACACTATACATTTTAGAAAGCGGAATTTCCGCCTGCAATTTCAAAGCGGAATTGAAGGTGAAAATTCCGTAGTCTGAACCTAGCCTAATAGACGCTGCGGTCTTAGTGGCCGCAGCATCTACAGGGTTAACCCAGGAGCGGAGCGCAGCTCCGATCCTGAGTGCGCTGAGGTGGCCTTCTCAGATGGGGCCCTCCTCACCACGGATCGCTTCACACAGTGAAGCGACGGAGGAGAGGGTGAAGGAGGAGGCCCACACCAGATCCCTGCTATTGGTCCATCTGTACTGACGGACCAATAGCAGCGATCGCCGGCCTGGGACCGCTGCAATTGGTCCCTGGCCGGCTTCAGGGAGGCTCGGCTGTGCAGCACAACCCGGCGGCGCTGTGACAGTTTATTCTCATCAGGTACATGTACGTGGTGTTGCGGGAAGTCGTCCCTAATCAACACGTTCATGTACCTGATTTTGCAGGAAGGGGTTAAGTATGTTTAAAATTTCCCTATTTTGACCCCTATGACTTTCTTATTTTTCTGTATATGGCCCTGTATCAGGGCTTACTTTTTGCGCCGTGATCTGTAGTTTTTATTGGTACCACTTTTGCATATATTTGACTTTTTGATCACTTTATTAAATTTTTCTAGGATGTGATGTGACCAAAAAACAGCAATTTTGGACTTTAGTATTTTTTAAGTTTACGCTATTCATTGTAAAGGGAATCTGTCATCAGTATCACCTGCACTAACCTTGTTGGTACAGAACTGTACTGCGGATGGCACTAATGAAAATCGGACTTACCGCTCCTCGATTCGTGCCTCTAGTCTTCAGTATATATGCAAATGTTGAGCTTGGTGCATGGGGGCAAATTCCTAAGCCCCAGGTACACAAGTGAGGGGCTTATTCACATTTTTTAAAACTTTTTTTTCTCGCATTTTTTAGGATCCCACAGAGGGCTATTCATAGAAATCTATTGATTTCTATTATTGTTCAGGGCTATTGTTACGCCGAGCGCTCCGGGTCCCTGCTCCTCCCCGAAGCGCTCGCGGCGTTTCTCTCCCTGCAGCACCCCGGTCAGACCCGCTGACCGGGAGCGCTGCACTGACATGGCCGGCGGGGATGCGATTCGCATAGCGGGACGCGCCCGCCCGCGAATCGCATCCCAAGTCACTTACCTGTCCCGGTCCCCGGCTGTCATGCTCTGGCGCGCGCGGCTCCGCTCTCTAGGGCGCGCGCGCGCCAGCTCTCTGAGATTTAAAGGGCCAGTGCACCAATGATGGTGCCTGGCCCAATCACCCTAATTAGTTTCCACCTGCTCCCTGGCTATATGATCTCACTTCCCCTGCACTTCCTTGCCGGATCTTGTTGCCTTAGTGCCTTGTGAAAGCTATTACTGTGTTACCCATACTGTGTTCCTGACCTCCTGCTATTTCCATATTGACTACGAACCTTGCCGCCTGCCCCGACCTTCTGCTACGTCTGACCTTGTCTCTGCCTAGTCCTTCTGTCCCACGCCTTCTCAGCAGTCAGCGAGGTTGAGCCGTTGCCAGTGGATACGACCTGGTTGCTACCGCTGCAGCAAGACCATCCCGCTTTGCGGCGAGCTCTGGTGAATACCAGTAGCTTCTTAGAACCGGTCCACCGGCACGGTCCACGCCAATCCCTCGCTGACACAGAGGATCATTATCAGCTAGCCGAATCGTGACAGTAGATCCGGCCATGGATCCCGCTGACGTGCCGCTGCCTAGTAACGCTGATATATCCACGCTGGTCGCCCAGCAATCCCGACAGATCGCCCAACAAGAACACCAGCTGTCGTACTTGACCACCATGACACAGCAACTTCAGTCACAGCTACAGCAACTTCAGCCACAGCTACAGCAACTTCAGTCACAGCTACAGCAGCTGCAACAGCAACAACCATCTCCTCCGCCGGCTCCTGCACCTCCTCCGCAGCGAGCGGCCGCTCCTAACCTCCGCTTGTCCCTGCCGGACAAATTTGATGGGGACTCTAGACTCTGCCGTGGTTTTCTGTCACAATGTTCCCTACATTTGGAGATGTTGTTGGACCAATTTCCTACAGAACGGTCGAAGGTGGCTTTCGTGGTCAGTCTCCTGTCTGGGAAGGCTTTGTCTTGGGCCACACTGCTCTGGGACTGCGATGACCCTGTCACCGCCACTGTACACTCCTTCTTCTCTGAGGTTCGCAGTGTCTTCGAGGAACCAGCCCGAGCTTCTTCTGCCGAGACTGCCCTGCTGAACCTGGTCCAGGGTAATTCTTCAGTAGGCGAGTACGCCATCCGATTTCGTACTTTCGCTTCCGAATTATCTTGGAACAACGAGGCTCTCTGCGCGACCTTTAAAAAAGGCCTATCCAGTAACATCAAAGATGTGCTGGCCGCACGAGAGATTCCTGCCAACCTGCATGAACTTATCCATTTGGCCACCCGCATTGACATGCGTTTTTCGGAAAGACACCAGGAACTCCGCCAGGAAAAAGACCTTAATCCCTGGGCACCTCTCTCACGGTATCCCTTGCAACCTACCCCTGTGCCTCCCGCCGAGGAGCCTATGCAAGTAGATCGGTCTCGCCTGACTCTTGAAGAGAGGTCTCGCCGTAGGGATAAAAATCTATGTCTGTACTGCGCTAGTACCGAACATTTCTTGGTGGATTGCCCTATTCGTCCTCCACGTCTGGAAAATGCACGCACGCAACCTGCTCACGTGGGCCTGGCGTCTCTGGGTACGGAGTCTGCTTCTCCATGTCTCACTGTGCCCGTACGGATTTCTCCTTCTGCCAACTCCTCCTTCTCTGCCGTGGCCGTCTTGGACTCTGGTTCTTCTGGAAATTTTATTCTGGCCTCTTTGCTTGATAGGTACTGCATCCCGGTGACCCGTCTCATCAAGCCGTTCTACATTTCTTCAGTCAACGGAGTCAAGTTGCACTGCACTGTGCGTTATCGTACAGTGCCCCTGCTGATGAACATTGGACCACATGTCGAGAAGATTGAATTTTTGGTTTTACCCGGCTGCACCTCTGAAGTCCTCCTCGGTCTGCCATGGCTCCAGCATCATTCTCCCACCCTTGACTGGACCACTGGGGAGATCAAGAATTGGGGTCCTGCTTGCCTCAAGAAATGCCTCACTTCTGCTCCCAGCCCCGCCTGTGGAGCCTCACTGTCTCCTCCTGTGCCTGATCTCCCAAAGGCTTATCAGGACTGTGCCGTGCCTCCTCATAGCCCCCGTCCTGGTGACCCTCTGCCCCCCCTCCCCATTCCCACTCCTTCTGGACTGTCTGCCGTGCATGGGCATACCCAGGACTTCGCTGTCCCCCGGAGGGAGACTCTACAGTCGCTCCCGATGTCCTCGTCCTGTGTGCAGCGACATTCCGACAAAAAGAGGGGGAGACCTAAGGGGGGGGGTACTGTTACGCCGAGCGCTCCGGGTCCCTGCTCCTCCCCGAAGCGCTCGCGGCGTTTCTCTCCCTGCAGCGCCCCGGTCAGACCCGCTGACCGGGAGCGCTGCACTGACATGGCCGGCGGGGATGCGATTAGCATAGCGGGACACGCCCGCCCGCGAATCGCATCCCAAGTCACTTACCTGTCCCAGTCCCCGGCTGTCATGCTCTGGCGCGCGCGGCTCCACTCTCTAGGGCGCGCGCGCACCAGCTCTCTGAGATTTAAAGGGCCAGTGCACCAATGATGGTGCCTGGCCCAATCACCCTAATTAGTTTCCACCTGCTCCCTGGCTATATGATCTCACTTCCCCTGCACTTCCTTGCCGGATCTTGTTGCCTTAGTGCCTTGTGAAAGCTATTACTGTGTTACCCATACTGTGTTCCTGACCTCCTGCTATTTCCATATTGACTACGAACCTTGCCGCCTGCCCCGACCTTCTGCTACGTCTGACCTTGTCTCTGCCTAGTCATTCTGTCCCACGCCTTCTCAGCAGTCAGCGAGGTTGAGCCGTTGCCAGTGGATACGACCTGGTTGCTACCGCCGCAGCAAGACCATCCCGCTTTGCGGCGGGCTCTGGTGAATACCAGTAGCTTCTTAGAACCGGTCCACCGGCACGGTCCACGCCAATCCCTCGCTGACACAGAGGATCCACTATCAGCTTGCCGAATCGTGGCAGCTATTCATGAGTCATGACGGAGTCACCCCCCTCATCCAGGGGCGGACTAACCGGCCGGTCCGATCAGACACCGTCCGAGGGCCCGGCCGGGTTAAGGGCCTTTCGCCTCAGCTTCTGAGGATCCGGGACACTTGGATTGCGATACACGTACATACAGGAGAAGGCGTCCCCTCTGTCTGAGCCGCATCTGCAGCTTACACAGAGGAGACGTGACCTCCGCCCTCATGCAGCACGCAGTACAGGCGCCGATGACGTCAATAATCGGCGCCTGTACTCTGGAGGGGAGAAGACGCAGGCCCCTGCATGGGACATCAAGTGAGCATTTTTTTTTTTTTTTTTTACTCTGCCTATACCTATGGGGGAGATGGGGTAACTCTGCTTATACCTATGGAGAAGAGGGGGGTGGGCAACTCTGCCTATACTTATGGGGAAAGGGGGAGGGGAGGGGGGAAACTCTGCCTATACCTATGGGGAAGGGGGGGGGTACTCTGCCTATACCTATGGGGAAAGGGGGGGACTCTGCCTATACCTATGGGGAAAGGGGGGTGGTAACTGTGCCTATTCCTATGGGGAAGAGGAAGGGGGGGGTAACTCTGCCTATACCTATTGGGAAGAGGGGGGGGTAACTCTGCCTATACTTATGGGGAAAGGGGGAGAGGATGGGGGGTAACTCTGCCTATACCTATGGGGAAAGGGGATGAAGGGGGGGAGGTAACTGTGACTATACCTATGGGGAAAGGGGGGATAACTCTGCCTATACCAATGGGGAAGAGGGGGGAGGGGTTACTCTGCCTATACCAATGGGGAAGAGGGGGGAGGGGTAACTCTGCCTATACCTATGGGGAACAGGGGGGGTAACTCTGCCTATACCTATGGGGAAAGGGGGGGTACCTCTGCCTATACCTATGGGGAAAGGGGGTTTAACTCTGCCTATACCTACGGGGAAAGGGGGGGACTCTGCTGCCTATACCTAAGGAGAAAGGGGGGTTAACTCTGCTCCTATACCTATTGGTAAGGGGGGTTAAGTCTGCTGCCTATACCTATGGGGAAGGGGGGGGGCTAACTCTGCTGCCTATACCTTTGGGGAAGGGGGTTAACTCTGCTGCCTATACCTACGGGGAAGGGGGGGGCTACCTAACTTTATACCTGGATGCCTAACTACTTACCTACATACCAGGTTATCTAACTACCTACATACCCAGCTACCTAACTATGTACATACCTGGCCTTCATACACGGCTGCCTAACTAATTAAGGGGGGGTAGGGAGGGGGTGTAATTAAGGAGGAGGAGGGAGTGGGTGTAATTAGAGGGGGGAAGGGAGGGGGGTGTAATTAAGGGGGGGTGCAGGATTTGTTCATTTTATTGATGGGGATTTGGATTTGTTTCTATTTGGTGCAGATGAAAAGTGTTTAAGGGTGCAGGGATTTAATTTATTAAGGGGGGGTTAAGGGGTTTTATTAAGGGGTGTTAAGGGGTTTTATTAAAAGGGGTTAATGGGTTTTATTAAGGGGGTGTGCATGGGTTTTATTTTATTAGGGGATGCAGGGTATTATTTTATTAAGGGGGTGCAGGGTTTTATTTTATTAAGGGGGGGGTTAATGGGTTTTATTTTATTAAGGGTGTGTGCAGAGTTTATTTTATTAAGGGGGTGCAGGGGATTCCAATAAATGAGGGTGTTCAAGGTGTTATTTTTTTATTAAGGGGGTGTGCAGGTTTTTATGTGTAGGGGTGTATGAACTTTATGTGATGGCGGTGCAGGGTTTTTATATGAAGAGGGAGGGGGTATGGATTTGATGTGTAGGGTGGGTGCAGGGTTTTTATGTGTGTGGGGTGCCAGAGCTGAGTTTTATGGACTGGGGTGCAGGGTTTTTGTATAAGGGGAAAGAACGGGCAAGGGTTTTCTAGATGGGGGAAGACCAGGGATTTGTAGACGGGGGCAGGGCAGGGGTTTTCTAGAAGTTTTTCACCAGCCCCTTTCTACAAAATCCCTGTCCTGGCCCCCTTCTGCAAAACTCCTGCATTTGTGCAATACATATTATTGAAAACATTAAAAAAGTTTGTGCGTTTTCTTACTTTCTTGGGTTGGGGAGGGATGGGGGCAAACACAGGGTCCGCCCGAGGAGGTGGTGGTGGTGGGGGGGGGGGGGGTATTGCCAAACAAAGGGTCCGCCCTGGGTGCCAAATGCTCTAGGTACGTCCCTGCTGATCTGTAATATTTGCAATGTACTTGAATGATCTGCCTTCTGGCAGACTATACAAGTGGATAGCAAATATTACCTCCGGCCACCATCTTGACTTATTGGACCCCCCGTCAGGGCCGGATCATCATTGGCGCTCATGGAGCACCTGCTCCGGGCCCGTGCGGGTTGCTCAGTAGCGGATCGGGGCCCCCCGATAGCCCGGCCGCGGACACTTTAAAACAGTGACCAGCGGCGGCTCCTGTGGGCCCGGACTCCTCCTGCTTTTTCTATATTTTATATTTCCTTACCTGGCCGCGCTCGGCAGGCTCAGGTGATGCGTCGGGTCATGTGGGCTGTGACGAGTGACGTCTCCTGTGGCTCCTCTGCACGGCGTCAGGGACGTCACTCATCTTTTCCTGCAGCTACAGGGCACAGTTTTCTTCATTACACCCCAGCGCTGCAGGAAATGATGAGTGACGTCCCTGACGCCATGCAGAGGAGCCGCAGGAGACGTCACTCGTCACAGCCCACATGACCCGACACATCACCTGAGCCTGCTGAGCGCGGCCAGGTAAGGAAATATGAAAAATCGAAAAAGGAGGAGGAGGGGGGCGCAATGAGCAGGGGAGGATTATGAGTGGGGGAGAATGATGAGCAGGGTGGGAGAATGATGAGCAGGGGGGAGAATGATGAGCAGGGGGGTAATGATGAGCATGGGGGGGAGAATGATGAGCAGGGGGGTAATAATGAGTAGTGTTGAGCGGCATAGGCCATATTCGAATTTGCAAATATTCACGAATATATGGACGAATATTCGTCATATATTCGCTAAATTCGCATATTCGTAATATTCTCGTTTTATTTTCGCATATGCGAAAATTCGCGTATGCGAAAATTAACATATGCAAAAATTAGCATATCCAAAATTTACATAAGAGAAAACTCGCACGCCAGTCTCACACAGTAGTATTAAAGCCTTCTTTACACCACACAAGCTGGAAGCAGAGAGGGGTGATCACTGTGATGTGTACTGTGAAAAAAATAAATAAAGAATATTCGTAATTACGAATGTATAGTGCTATATTCGTGAATATTCGCGAACAACACTAATAATGAGTGGGGGGGGGAGAATGATGAGCAGGGGGGGAGAATAATGAGCAGGGGGGGAGAATGATGAGCAGGGGGGGAATGATGAGCAGGGGGAGAATGATGAGCAGGGGGGAGAATGATGAGCAGGGGGGAGAATGATGAGCAGGGGGGAGAATGATGAGCAGGGGGGGAATGATGAGCAGGGGGGGGAATGATGAGCGGGGGGGGGGGGGGAGAATGATGAGCAGGGGGAGAATTATGAGCAGGGGGGGTAATGATGAGCAGGGGGAGAGAATGATGAGCAGGGGGAGAATGATGAGCAGGGGGGAGAATGATGAGCAGGGGGGAGAATGATGAGCATAGGGGGAGAATGATGAGCAGGGGGGAGAATAATGAGCAGGGGGGTAATGATGAGCATGGGGGGCGGAGAATGATGAGCAGAGGGGGGGGAGAATGACGAGCAGGGGGGAGAATGATGAGCAGGGGGGGTAATGATGAGCAGGGGGGGAGAATGATGAGCAGGGGGGAGAATGATGAGTGGGGGGGATGATGAGCAGGGGGGAGAATGATGAATGGGGGGGGATGATGAGCAGGGGGGAGAATGATGAGCAGGGGGGGAGGATGAGCAGGGGGGATGAAGAGCAGGGGGGGAGAATGATGAGCTGGGGGGAGAATGATGAGCTGGAGGGTAGAAAGATGAGCAGGGGGGGAGAATGATGAGCAGGGGGGGAGAATGATGAGCAGGGGGGAATGATGAGCAGGGGGGGAGAATGATGAGTGGGGGGGATGATGAGCAGGGGGGAGAATGATGAGCAGGGGGAGAATGATGAGCAGGGGGGATGAAGAGCAGGGGGGGAGAATGATGAGCAGGGGGGGAGAATGATGAGCTGGGGGGAGAATGATGAGCAGGAGGGGAGAAAGATGAGCAGGGGGGAGAATGATGAGCAGGGGGGGAATGATGAGCAGGGGGGAGAATGATGAGCAGGGGGGGGGGAATGATGAGCATGGGGGGCGGAGAATGATGAGCAGAGGGGGGGGGGGGAATGATGAGCAGGGGGGAGAATGATGAGCAGGGGGGGGTAATGATGAGCAGGGGGGGAGAATGATGAGCAGGGGGGAGAATGATGAGTGGGGGGATGATGAGCAGGGGGGAGAATGATGAGCAGGGGGGGAATGATGAGCAGGGGGGAGAATGATGAGCAGGGGGGAGAATGATGAGCAGGGGGGGAATGATGAGCAGGGGGGAGAATGATGAGCAGGGGGGGGAGAATGATGAGCAGGGGGGAGAATGATGAGCAGGGGGGGAATGATGAGCAGGGGGGAGAATGATGAGCAGGGGGGGAGGATGAGCAGGGGGGATGAAGAGCAGGGCGGGAGAATGATGAGCTGGGGGGAGAATGATGAGCTGGAGGGTAGAAAGATGAGCAGGGGGGGAGAATGATGAGCAGGGGGGGAGAATGATGAGCAGGGGGGAATGATGAGCAGGGGGGGAGAATGATGAGTGGGGGGGATGATGAGCAGGGGGGAGAATGATGAGCAGGGGGAGAATGATGAGCAGGGGGGGGAGTGATGAGCAGGGGGGATGAAGAGCAGGGGGGGAGAATGATGAGCAGGGGGGAGAATGATGAGCTGGGGGGAGAATGATGAGCAGGAGGGGAGAAAGATGAGCAGGGGGGAGAATGATGAGCAGGGGGGGAATGATGAGCAGGGGGGAGAATGATGAGCAGGGGGGGGGGAATGATGAGCATGGGGGGCGGAGAATGATGAGCAGAGGGGGGGGGGAATGATGAGCAGGGGGGAGAATGATGAGCAGGGGGGGTAATGATGAGCAGGGGGGGGAGAATGATGAGCAGGGGGGAGAATGATGAGTGGGGGGGATGATGAGCAGGGGGGAGAATGATGAGCAGGGGGGGAGGATGAGCAGGGGGGGGGGGAATGATGAGCAGGGGGGATGAAGAGCAGGGGGGAGAATGATGAGCAGGGGGGAGAATGATGAGCTGGGGGGAGAATGATGAACAGGAGGGGAGAAAGATGAGCAGGGGGGGAGAATGATGAGCAGGGGGGAATGATGAGCAGGGGGGGAGAATGATGAGTGTGGAGGGGGGGAATGATGAGCAGGGAGGGAATGATGAGCAGGGGGAGAATGATGAGCAGGGGAGAATGATGAGCAGGGGGGAATGATGAGCTGGGGGGGGAGAATGATGAGCGGGGGGGGGAATGATGAGCAGGGGGGAGAATGATGAGCAGGGGGGAATCATGAGCAGGGGAGAATGATGAGCAGGGGGGGGGGAATGATGAGATGGGGGGAATAATGAGCAGGGGGATGAATGATGAGCGGAGGGGGGGGATTAAGAGCGGGGGGAATGATGAGCGGGGGGAGAACGATGAGCAGGGGGGGAATGATGAGCAGGGGGGAGAATGATGAGCAGGGGGGAGAATGATGAGCAGGGGGGGAATGATGAGCAGGGGGGAGAATGATGAGCAGGGGGGAGAATGATGAGCAGGGGGGAGAATGATGAGCAGGGGGGAGAATGATGAGCAGGGGGGAGAATGATGAGCAGGGCAAAACACGAGAAAGGAGGCGGGGGGGTTAAATATGGAACAGCGGCTGATAAAAGGGGGAGGAAGGGGGGGGGCAAACTGAGGATCAAGGGGAATCAAAGTTGGGGGGATGATGAGGCATATAGTTCAGAGCTTCCAAGTAATTTATTTGACATTTATTTTTTTCCCCTCAAATTTTCCTGTGAAAATGAGGGTGCGTGTTATATGCCAGTGCGTGTTATACGCAGATAAATACTGTCATTCCCCCTACCTACTGTGGGGGAACTGGGGGTGGGGTTGGTGAAGAAAAGTGTAGTGGAGAAGGACCAGGAGGGCATGGGGCACTGAAGTGAGGTTGTTTGGGGGGGGGGGGGGGGTGAGGTAAGGTAAGTGTGAATTTGGTAAAGGGGGTAGAGGAGTGTGAAGGGGACTGAGGGGGGGGGTAGGGGGTGCAGAAAATTGGAATAAAGGAGAAGGACCAGGAGTGTTAAGATGTCTAGGGGTGGAGTACTCCTTTAAGGACCAGGGGAGGACTAAGACTAAGTTTCCAGAGAAGGCAAAAGCACAAGAAAAAAAAATGCCAAAAAATTACCATAACACAGGAAAAAGCAGTAGCAGTTTTTCTGTGTTTTTGCAGGTAAAAAAAAGGGGGAAACCTAGCCTTAGGGGTCTCTGGGAGCAGGAGTCTGGAGGAGGACTTAGGGGTCTGGGGGGCAGAGGGGTCTGGGGGAATTAGGGCTCGTCCACACTACGAACTTCCACCAGCAGAATTTTGTATGTTTTCAATGAGATGCTGCTGCTCTGTGCACAATACGGAAGACACAGTGTGTGGTAGTATTATTTTTAGAGGGCCTGATGTTTGGCAGTATAATATACAGGGTACACAGGGTTTGGCAGTATTATATTTAGGAAGCACAGTCTCTTGAAGGGTTATAATGATTGTTGTCTTTATACAGAGGATGAGGATCGGCTGGCAAAGTGAGGAACCAATGATGTCCAGGCGTCGAACTTAACAGAGAAAGATGGAGCTGAAAGAAGACCTGGCGTCTGGACCAGATGAAGAAGAAAAGGAAAGACAACAGAGAAGACGTCTCCTGTGAGTCATTTTATGTCTGTGTATTCTCCTGACTGTCCCACTTCTAAGTTTTGCAGTAATAATGGATGACACTGTACCCCAATTTGAGGCTCCAGCTGTTACAAAACTATAACTCCTATAATGCCTGAAGATCTCCAGACATAATGGGGGTTGTATCTTTGCAACAGCTGGAAAGAGTGACCTGAACTGAAGTGATTTTAGACCATGCAGCCCATTTTATTTCAACGGGGGCCTGACTCCTGTGACACCCACCATCATAATGAAGTGCTCCGTCTTCCAGGCAGTCTTAATCTGGCCCTGCCCCCCGTAATCATGCTGCGGGTGGTCCAATGAATCTCACAAAGCCCTGCAGATACTTAGGAGACATCTAAAGGGTTATTGGCGGGCGTTAGCATGATTGCTGATATCCGCCAATAGCAGCGGGTCCCTGACTTCTGATAGCAGCTGGGACACATGGTCTATAAAGCTGCTTCTAAACTCGCTTCATAAATCTGAAACAACTCAGGGTGTAAATGTACGTCCTGGTGCGCTAAGTACAAGGCAGCCAGGGTGCACATTTATACCTTGTGTCCTCCAGGGGTTAAATTGGTCTGTTTTCACATTAGTGACGTGATGGGTGCAGTTTGGTCCAAAGAGTCACATGTGAAAAAACAGTCAAATATACTCAGCGCCAATCAGACAAATAATAAATCTAGAGGGATGAGAAAAGCAATAGTAAGTCTGGCCTTTATCTTCATTCTGCTGTCAGTACAATTATAACTATACTCAATTTATCTCATTTTTATTATGTTTTACAGGATGGGGGATATGTTTCTAGTTGTGGGGGTTTGACGGCTGGGACCCCCGCGATCTTTTGCAGTGTCCCGATGTTCTGAAGATTTGGTTTACATGCCTCCTCTATGCACTGTCTATGGGAGAGCTGGATATACACGAGCTCTGTGTGATGGTCAGAACCACTCTATGCACATAGCGGTGGTCGCTCCGTGTATAAGGAGACCCAGGGCGCTGGGCAGGAGATCAAGAGGTGCAGAAGGTGGAGTAGTTCTGACATGGTATATATTATGCTTGCAGCAAGGGCAACTCTAAAACTGAAAGTATATCTGAGAATAGCTGATAATGACTTTCCTTGCCAGTCCTTCCACTAAGCATCATCATTCTGGGTGAGTAAACACTATTTCCAGCAATACTTTATTCCTTTTTAATACTGTTGTAATCTTTTCATATTCAATAACAGTTTAAGCAGAACAGTACCAAGTTTCTCCTGTAGGAGGCTTCACACAGTGATTCTTTCATCTTCACTACAAAGTGAACGCAGTTACTAAGCTCTGCATACACCCCACATAGTGTGGACCGTTAGTAAATTATTATTCAAGGTAAATATTTGGTCAATCTGCATTTAGGATAATGTACACTGTTTCCTTCCAGGGGAGCCATATGGCATGCTTCATTTTGCTCATTCTCCTGATCAGTGGTGGTTTCAGAGCTGAGCCCCCAACCGATCAAAAGTTTTGATATATCTATGTGATAAGTGAAAAGTTTTTTTTTTTTCTTTAATGACAAACACTTTAAATCTTAATGAATATATAATTGATAGGGGATACGTTTTAGATTGCGGGGTGTCCGAGTGCTGAAATCCTCCGTGATCTCCTACACGGGATCCCTTCTCTCCCCGGGAATGGAGCATGTCAACCCCTGCATAATGTGGGGCAGGACACGCCCCCTCTATATCTCTATAGGAGGGCCGGAGATACAACATTCGGCTATCTTCGGCTCTCCCATAGGGCGTGTCAGCGGCTGCTTTGTGCAGAGATCGACGCGCTCTGTTCCTAGGGAGAGCCGGGATCCTGTGCAGGAGATCATGGGGGGGGGTCCCTTTGGTCGCCCTATAGGGGATACATTTTTGGCACGATAGTTCTCCTTTAATGTAATCTGTAAACCTGACGTGGCTGTCCTGCAGCTGTGAACTTGCTGTGGACTCCGTTTGTGTGAATATACCCTTATAGTATGGTCACATGTACAGGATCTGCTGCATATTTTTCCTGCATATTTTGTGCAGCTGATTTTGCTACCCATTAACTTCAGTGGGTGGCAAAATAGGCTGCACAAAATATGCAGCAAAAATATGCAGCAGATGCTGTGCGTGTGAACGTACTCTTAAAGGGAGTTTGTCAACTCTGTTTGCTGCTAAGAGCTACTGAAATAGTTGAATAAGTTAGGCAACCACCATCAGCTCCAGGGTAAGTACAGTTTGTATACCTCTATACAGTACCATAACAGCTATCCATTAGTGTCTGCAGCTCGTAGTAGCAAATACAGCTGACAGATTCCCCCTGTAATCACTCATTTAGGTCTATAGAGGGTGGATGCCACCCTTCCAAACAAATATTAGCAGTATGTAAAATTTAAAGATGATGGCTGGGGACTAAGGTGGAGAGAGTACCCTAGGTCAGTGTTACCAAAGCATGGTCTTCATGTCCCCCAACAGTTCTTGTTTTCAGGATTTTCTTAGTCTTTACAGGTGATATAATTGTGATGCCTGATGCACCGACCATAGTTCAATCTCCTTTAACACAAGGGAATCCTGAAAACATGAGCTGTTGGGGATACTTGAGGACTGTGCTTGGGAAACACTGCCCTGAATAGTATAACTGAGTAACAGACAGGGAATATTGTCAGTGCTGACAAAAAGTACTGGAAGCGATGACATGGAGCTCTTCTTATGTGCATGAGTATGGTCTGCTAGCTGAGCATTGCCTTTGTGTATTGCCTACGCATGCGTCCAGAGCTCTCTGTGATCGGTGAGTAGAGTGTAGATGTGCACAGGGACATCAGGTGTGCTCTGCCAATCCCAGCAGAGCACACCTATGGATTTAAAATGTTCATTTGGCGGGGGACAACCTAACTCTGGGCATGAGAGGAGGGCAAACTACCTGTAATCACACAGCAGGATGGAGCGTTGAGCACAAGATGTCCAAGGAACAAACATGAACGTGGGTCGACAGTAAGGGGAAATCTCTGTACTTTAATGCTCAATCGGTGACAAACAAGAACAAAAAAAAAAAAAAACAGGCAAGCTTTGGGAATATATTTTAGATGCCTTTCACAGTATTTTATAACTTTTGATAATGTTTTAATTTAATGCAATTTTATTGTACCCGAGTACTCCTTTAACGACATAAGGGGAGAATTATTGCGCTGTCTTATTGTAAGATTCTCTTTGTTGCCCACAGCAACTAATCACAGCTCAGCTTTCATCTCTCATATTGCTTTGGTTAAATAAAAGCTGAACTGTAATTGGCTGCTATGAGCAACAAAGATAATCTTACGATAAGATAGCACAATAAATCTCCCCCATAATGTTGCCGCTTTTAAATCCATGACTCGAGCTGCTGCTTCTGGTCTACTCCCTTATGCAGGTTCCTTCTCTGCAGTGCCATACTACAGATTGTGCCTCTAAGGCACTTCCTTTTTTGAACATAATAATTTACATACTTGTCTACATGTGCTCATTATCACCAGTAGAGGGAGCCAAACAATTTATCTTTGTTGAATTCAAAATGTATTAAACCAGCAAGTTTCTAGAATCAGAGATGTAAGTTGAAGCTCCTTGGTCCAAATGCAAAATCTATATGAGGACCCCCACTTACCTAATGCTATCTATAATAGTGGTGACTATTTACGTGGCAGTGGCCACAATTTCTTATATTTATCACTGCAGTCACATAATCGTCTTGAAAATAATAGTGGTCTGATCGGCATGTTCAGCAAGTCAGCTCAACTTTTACTGACATTTACTAATGTTTTTGAGGATTTTGCCTGACCATAGATAGAAAGGCGTGGAAAGGCATTTTTTTTTTTTTTGGAAAAAAAAGAGTAAGGAATTTGTTCTTTTTAATGATAAATAATATATTTATAACATGGTATTTAAACTATATAAAATATGGACCTTCCTTGAAACACTTGATAATCAGTCTCACCTGCAAATAAGCAAATGCTGGAATACAATTAAAATATTGAGAATGCAATTTTTAAAGAAAATCAATATGCATTTGTGTCTCTAGGGGCGCTGCAGTGAAAAGATTTCAGTTTAGTTTGGTTGTGGCTATGCAGCTCTATCTCATTGGTATTACAGTAGTTGATTGTTTCTGTTTTCTCAAATCGGCCTTAATTGACATTCATCTATCTGATTCCTATTAATGTTCTCCCCCATCACAGATAATGATCTCCCCCATTACAGATAACGTTTTCCCCAATCATAGATAATATTTCCCCCATCACAGATATTGTTCTCTCCCCATCACATATATTGTTCTCCCCCATCACAGATAATGTTCTTCCCAATCACAGATAATGTTCTTCCCAATCACAGATAATGTTCTCCCCATCACAAAGAATGTTCTCTCCGCCTAATGTTCTGCCCCATCACAGATAACGTTTCCCCATCACGGATAATGTTCTCCCCCATCACAGATAATGTTCTTCCCAATCACAGATAATGTTCTCCCCATCGCAAATAATGTTCTCTCCTCTTAATGTTCTGCCCCATCACAGATAACGTTTCCCCATCACAGATAATGTTCTCCCCCATTACAGATAATGTTCTTTTTTCTTGGTTCTTTTTTGTTTGTTTTCCTGAAAAAAAAAAAAAGGAGTAAGGAATTTGTTATTTTTAATGATAAATACGGTAATGTTTATAACATGGTATTTAAATGTTTAATGTTTTCCCCCTCAAAGATAATGTTCTCTCCCCATGAAAGATAATGTTCTCTTCCCATCACTGATAACGTTCTCCCCCATCACAGATAATGTTCTCCTCTATCTCAGATAATGTTCTTCTCCATCACAGACAATGTTCTCCCCTATCACAAATAATGTTTGCCTATTGTCTGAGTCTGGCTGACTAGTAAATTGGTTTTATTTTCCTCCTCTCAGTGAAATGGTGAGACCAACATCCAGCATTGAAATTCTTAAAAATGTATCAAACTTCACTCTTCATTTTTAAAAAAAATTTCTGAAAATGTCCATTTATTCTGTTAAAACAAACTTTTTTTTCCCATGGCTTTAAAATTTCCAGAAATTTTACATATCTACATCTGACACACCTCCCACCCCGGGTGAGTATACCCAAATCCACTGTGTTTGACCTCTGTAGTCCCCATTTAGAATATGAATGTACAAATCACCATTAGTCATCTCTATTTTTGTGGTTGTGTTTTCTACATAAAAGTCTACAACCTTAGAGCAGAAATCGATCGTCAATTGGTTGTTTTATCTAATCACAAATGATAGGTTAATAAAAAAATGTCTGAAGTATCTTAGGTATGGCCAGTTTAATGAATAATACACTTTCTTTATAAAAGAAAGCTACTGCCTAAAATATTAATGCATGCATAGCTAGCAACATACTGATTGGGTTTCTCTTGCAGTTCCCAGCTCTAAAGGCTGTAACTAACTGCTCCTTTGACAAAGTAGTACAGTGCAAGGAGGACAATCCCTCATAATCCCCTGCATATAAAAGTCTATGTGCAGCAGAAGAATAGAGAGGGGGCGTGATAAGGATAATAAGGCTCAAATGTTTGTATCATTACCCTCTGTCCCTCTTCATTGGGTCAAGGACAGAAGAACAGTGGGTGCTTTGTTTTTCCCTTCGGAGCTGAGGCAGCCAAGCACATGATAAGTAGTAGTCAGACAGTGACAATACTAGAATGGCATGTTAGATAGGCCAGTTCTGACATAGACATCACTCTTTTAATGAATGCATTTTCACAAGCAGGGCCACCAATGCTGTATAAAGGATTATAAGATAAACATGATATGAAAAACAACATTTTCTATCAAACATATATGAAATTCAGTGGGTAGAGTAGGCAGAAATGCGTAGGCCAGTGTTGGCAACAAAAGTTCACTTTTTTTTTAATAAATATTTTTTTCCCTTAGTAAGATGCTCTCTTTGTCTTTTTAGCATCTTAAGGTCTTGTTACACACCACGGTGTTACGCCGAGCGCTCCGGGTCCCCGCTCCTCCCCGGAGCGCTCGCAGCATCCTCGCAATTGCAGCGCCCCGGTCAGACCTGCTGACCGGGTGCGCTGCAATATCTCTCTCAGCCGGGATGCGATTCGCGATGCGGGAGACGCCCGCTCGCGATGTGCATCCCGGCTCCCGTACCTGACTCGTTCCCCGTCTGTCTTGTCCAGGCGCGCGCGGCGCCGCTCCTTAGGGCGCGCGCGCGCCGGGTCTCTGCAATTTAAAGGGCCACTGCGCCACTGATTGGCGCAGCAGGCTTAATCAGTGTGTTCACCTGTGCACTCCCTACTTATACCTCACTTCCCCTGCACTCCCTCGCCGGATCTTGTTGCCATTGTGCCAGTGAAAGCGTTTCCTAGTGTGTTCCTAGCCTGTGTTCCTGACCTCCTGCCTTTGCCCTGACTACGATCCTTGCTGCCTGCCCTGACCTTCTGCTACGTCCGACCTTGCTCTTGTCTACTCCCTTGTACCGCGCCTATCTTCAGCAGTCAGAGAGGTTGAGCCGTTGCTGGTGGATACGACCTGGTTGCTACCGCCGCTGCAAGTCCATCCCGCTTTGCGGCGGGCTCTGGTGAATACCAGTAGCAACTTAGAACCAGTCCACCAACACGGTCCACGCCAATCCCTCTCTGGCACAGAGGATCCACCTCCAGCCAGCCGAATCGTGACAGTAGATCCGGCCATGGACCCCGCTGAAGTCCCACTGCCAGTTGTCGCCGACCTCACCACGGTGTTCGCCCAGCAGTCGCAACAGATAGCGCAACAAGGCCACCAGCTGTCTCAACTGACCGTGATGCTACAGCAGTTATTACCACAGCTCCAGCAACAATCTCCTCCGCCAGCTCCTGCACCTCCTCCGCAGCGAGTGGCCGCTTCCGGCCTACGATTATCCTTGCCGGATAAATTTGATGGGGACTCTAAGTTTTGCCGTGGCTTTCTTTCGCAATGTTCCCTGCACTTGGAGATGATGTCGGACCAGTTTCCTACTGAAAGGTCTAAGGTGGCTTTCGTAGTCAGCCTTCTGTCTGGGAAAGCTCTGTCATGGGCCACACCTCTCTGGGACCGCAATGACCCTGTCACTGCCTCTGTACACTCCTTCTTCACGGAGATTCGAAGTGTCTTTGAGGAACCTGCCCGAGCCTCTTCTGCTGAGACTGCCCTGCTGAACCTGGTCCAGGGTAATTCTTCTGTTGGCGAGTACGCCATCCAATTCCGTACTCTTGCCTCCGAATTATCCTGGAATAATGAGGCCCTCTGCGCGACCTTTAAAAAAGGCCTATCCAGCAACATTAAGGATGTGCTGGCCGCACGAGAAATTCCTGCTAACTTGCATGAACTTATTCATCTTGCCACCCGCATTGACATGCGTTTTTCCGAAAGGCGTCAGGAGCTCCGCCAGGATATGGACTTTGTTCGCACGAGACGGTTTCTCTCCCCGGCTCCTCTCTCCTCTGGTCCTCTGCAATCCGTTCCTGTGCCTCCCGCCGTGGAGGCTATGCAAGTTGACCGGTCTCGCTTGACACCTCAAGAGAGGACACGACGCCGCATGGAGAATCTGTGCCTGTACTGTGCCGGTACCGAACACTTCTTGAAGGATTGTCCTATCCGTCCTCCCCGCCTGGAAAGACGTACGCTGACTCCGCACAAAGATGAGACAGCTCTTGATGTCAACTCTGCTTCTCCACGCCTTACTGTGCCTGTGCGGATATCTTCCTCTACCTTCTCCTTCTCTGCTATGGCCTTCTTGGATTCCGGATCTGCAGGAAATTTTATTTTGGCCTCTCTCATCAACAGGTTCAACATCCCGGTGACCAGTCTCGCCAGACCCCTCTACATCAATTCTGTTAACAATGAAAGATTGGACTGTACCGTGTGTTACCGCACGGAACCTCTCCTAATGTGCATCGGACCTCATCACGAAAAAATTGAATTTTTGGTCCTCTCCAACTGCACTTCTGAAATTCTTCTTGGATTACCGTGGCTTCAATGCCATTCCCCAACCCTTGATTGGTCCACAGGAGAAATCAAGAACTGGGGTACTTCTTGTCACAAGGACTGTCTTAAACCGGTTCCCAGTACTCTCTGCCGTGACCCTGTGGTTCCCCCTGTATCCGGTCTTCCTAAGGCTTATATGGACTATGCTGACGTTTTTTGCAAAAAGCAAGCTGAGACTTTACCTCCTCACAGGCCTTATGACTGTCCTATTGACCTCCTCCCGGGTACTACTCCACCCCGGGGCAGAATCTATCCTCTGTCTGCTCCAGAGACTCTTGCCATGTCAGAGTACATCCAGGAGAATTAAAAAAAGGGGTTTATCCGCAAGTCCTCCTCTCCTGCCGGAGCTGGATTTTTTTTTGTGTCCAAAAAAGATGGCTCCCAACGTCCTTGCATTGATTACCGCGGACTTAATGAAATCACGGTAAAAAACCGCTACCCCTTACCTCTTATCTCGGAACTCTTTGATCGCCTACAAGGTGCCCACATCTTTACCAAACTGGACTTAAGAGGTGCTTATAATCTCATCCGCATCAGGGAGGGGGACGAATGGAAGACTGCATTTAACACCAGAGATGGACACTTTGAGTATCTGGTCATGCCCTTTGGCCTGTGCAACGCCCCTGCCGTCTTCCAAGACTTTGTTAATTAAATTTTTCGTGATCTCCTATATTCCTGTGTTGTGGTTTATCTGGACGATATTCTGATTTTAGAAGAACACCGCCAGCATGTCCGCATGGTTCTTCAGAGACTTCGGGACAATCAACTTTATGCCAAAATGGAGAAATGTCTCTTTGAATGTCAATCTCTTCCTTTCCTAGGATACTTGGTCTCTGGCCAGGGACTACAAATTGTTACGCCGAGCGCTCCGGGTCCCCGCTCCTCCCCGGAGCGCTCGCTTCACTCTCGCTACCGCAGCGCTCCGGGCAGCTCCACTGACCCGGTGCGCTGCGATACCGTCTCCAGCCGGGATGCGATTCGCGATGCGGGTGGCGCCCGCTCGCGATGCGCATCCCGGCTCCCGTACCTGACTCGCTCTCCGTCTGTCCTGTCCCGGCGCGCGCGGCCCCGCTCCCTAGGGCGCGCGCGCGCCGGGTCTCTGCGATTTAAAGGGCCACTGCGCCGCTGATTGGCGCAGTGGTTCCAATTAGTGTGTTCACCTGTGCACTCCCTATTTATACCTCACTTCCCCTTCACTCCCTCGCCGGATCTTGTTGCCATTGTGCCAGTGAAAGCGTTTCCTTGTGTGTTCCTAGCCTGTGTTCCAGACCTCCTGCCGTTGCCCCTGACTACGATCCTTGCTGCCTGCCCCGACCTTCTGCTACGTCCGACCTTGCTTCTGTCTACTCCCTTGTACCGCGCCTATCTTCAGCAGCCAGAGAGGTTGAGCCGTTGCTAGTGGATACGACCTGGTCACTACCGCCGCAGCAAGACCATCCCGCTTTGCGGCGGGCTCTGGTGAAAACCAGTAGTGACTTAGAACCGGTCCACTAGCACGGTCCACGCCAATCCCTCTCTGGCACAGAGGATCCACCTCCTGCCAGCCGGCATCGTGACAGTAGATCCGGCCATGGATCCCGCTGAAGTACCTCTGCCAGATGTCGCTGACCTCACTACGGTGGTCGCCCAGCACTCACAACAGATAGCGCAACAAGGCCACGAGCTGTCTCAACTGACCGTGATGCTACAGCAGCTACTACCACAGCTTCAGCAATCATCTCCTCCGCCAGCTCCTGCACCTCCTCCGCAGCGAGTGGCCGCCTCAGGCCTACGACTATCCTTGCCGGATAAATTTGATGGGGACTCTAAGTGTTGCCGTGGCTTTCTTTCACAATGTTCCCTGCACTTGGAGATGATGTCGGACCAGTTTCCTACTGAAAGGTCTAAGGTGGCTTTCGTAGTCAGCCTTCTGTCTGGAAAAGCTCTGTCATGGGCCACACCGCTCTGGGACCGCAATGACCCTGTCACTGCCTCTGTACACTCCTTCTTCTCGGAATTTCGTAGTGTCTTTGAGGAACCTGCCCGAGCCTCTTCTGCTGAGACTGCCCTGTTGAACCTGGTCCAGGGTAATTCTTCCGTTGGCGAGTACGCCGTACAATTCCGTACTCTTGCTTCAGAACTATCCTGGAATAATGAGGCCCTCTGCGCGACCTTTAAAAAAGGCCTATCCAGCAACATTAAAGATGTTCTGGCCGCACGAGAAATCCCTGCTAATCTACATGAACTCATTCATCTTGCCACTCGCATTGACATGCGTTTTTCCGAAAGGCGTCAGGAGCTCCGCCAGGATATGGACTTTGTTCGCACGAGGCGTTTTTTCTCCCCGGCTTTTCTTTCCTCTGGTCCTCTGCAATCCGTTCCTGGGCCTCCCGCTGTGGAGGCTATGCAAGTTGACCGGTCTCGCCTGACACCACAAGAGAGGACACGACGCCGCATGGAGAATCTCTGCCTGTACTGTGCCAGTACCGAACACTTCCTGAAGGATTGTCCTATCCGTCCTCCCCGCCTGGAAAGACGTATGCTGACTCCGCACAAAGGTGAAACAGTCCTTGAAGTCAACTCCGCTTCTCCACGTCTTACTGTGCCTGTGCGGATATCTGCCTCTACCTTCTCCTTCTCCACTAAGGCCTTCTTGGACTCCGGATCTGCAGGAAACTTTATTTTGGCCTCTCTCATCAACAGGTTCAACATCCCAGTGACCAGTCTCGCCAGACCTCTCTACATCAATTGCGTTAACAATGAAAGATTGGACTGTGCCGTGCGTTACCGCACGGAACCCCTCCTAATGTGCATTGGACCTCACCACGAAAAAATTTAGTTTTTGGTCCTCTCCAATTGCACTTCCGAAATTCTCCTTGGACTACCCTGGCTTCAACACCATTCCCCAACCCTGGATTGGTCCACTGGGGAGATCAAGAGTTGGGGTCCCTCTTGTTCCAAGGACTGCCTTAAACCGGTTCCCAGTACTCCCTGCCGTGACCCTGTGGTTCCCCCTGTAACCGGTCTCCCTAAGGCCTATATGGACTTTGCGGATGTTTTTTGCAAAAAACAAGCTGAGACTTTACCTCCTCACAGGCCTTATGACTGTCCTATTGACCTCCTCCCGGGCACTACTCCACCCCGGGGCAGAATTTATCCTCTCTCTGTCCCAGAGACTCTTGCTATGTCTGAGTATATCCAGGAAAATTTAAAGAAGGGCTTTATCCGCAAATCCTCCTCTCCTGCCGGAGCCGGATTTTTCTTTGTGTCCAAAAAAGATGGCTCCCTACGTCCTTGCATTGACTACCGCGGTCTTAATAAAATCACTGTAAAAAACCGCTACCCCCTACCTCTCATCTCTGAACTCTTTGATCGCCTCCAAGGTGCTCACATCTTTACCAAACTGGACTTAAGAGGTGCCTATAATCTCATCCGCATCAGAGAGGGGGATGAATGGAAAACGGCATTTAACACTAGAGATGGACACTTTGAGTATCTGGTCATGCCCTTTGGCCTGTGCAACGCCCCTGCCGTCTTCCAAGACTTTGTTAATGAAATTTTTCGTGATCTCTTATATTCCTGTGTTGTTGTATATCTGGACGATATCCTGATTTTTTCTGCCAACTTAGAAGAACACCGCCAGCATGTCCGCATGGTTCTTCAGAGACTTCGTGACAATCAACTTTATGCCAAAATGGAGAAATGTCTGTTTGAATGTCAATCTCTTCCTTTCCTAGGATACTTGGTCTCTGGCCAGGGACTACAAATGGATCCAGACAAACTCTCTGCCGTCTTAGATTGGCCACGCCCCTCCGGACTCCGTGCTATCCAACGTTTTTTGGGGTTCGCCAATTATTACAGACAATTTATTCCACGTTTTTCCACCATTGTGGCTCCTATTGTGGCTTTAACCAAAAAGAATGCCAATCCTAAGTCATGGCTGTCACGATGCCGGCTGGCAGGAGGTGGATCCTCTGTGCCAGAGAGGGATGGCGAGGACCGCGCTAGTGGACCGGTTCTAAGCCACTACAGGTTTTCACCAGAGCCCGCCGCAAAGCGGGATGGTCTTGCTGCGGCGGTAGTGACCAGGTCGTATCCACTAGCAACGGCTCACCTCTCTGACTGCTGAAGATAGGCGAGGTACAAGGGAGTAGGCAGAAGCAAAGTCAGACGTAGCAGAAGGTCGGGGGCAGGCGGCAAGGTTCGTAGTCAGGGGAGATAGCAGAAGTTCTGGTACACAGGCTTTAAACACACAAAACGCTTTCACTAGGCACAAGGGCAACAAGATCCGGCAAGGAAGTGCATGGGAGGAGGTTAGATATAGTCAGGGACCAGGTGGAAGCCAATTAAGCTAATTGGGCCAGGCACCAATCATTGGTGCACTGGCCCTTTAAGTCTCAGGGAGCTGGCGCGCGCGCGCCCTAGAGAGCGGAGCCGCGCGCGCCAGCACATGACAGCAGGGGACGGGAACGGGTAAGTGACCTGGGATGCGATTCGCGAGCGGGCGCGTCCCGCTGTGCGAATCGCATCCCCAACGGCCATGACAGAGCAGCGCTCCTGGTCAGCGGGACTGACCGGGGAGCTGCAGGGAGAAAGACGCCGTGAGCGCTCCGGGGAGGAGCGGGGGCCTGGAGCGCTAGGCGTAACAGTACCCCCCCCCCTTAGGTCTCCCCTTCTCTTTGTCCGGTAACTGCCTCCCCTGGGATGAGGACACCGGGAAAGGATGGAGGGATTCCTCAACGGCAGGCAGAACAGCAGGAGTAGGAATGGGGAGAGAGGGCAGAGGGCGAGACCTGGCACGGGGCAGTGTGACACCAGGACGAGGGCCATGAGGGGACACAGAGGCTTGCCTGATGGGACTGGGAGGGGGGGAGAGGCATTTCCTGTGGCAGGCAGAGTCCTTAATGACCTTAGGGGGACCGGATACAGGAGGAACCACAGGGTCACGGCAGGGAGTACTGGGAACCGGTTGAAGGCAGTCCTTGGAACAAGAGGGACCCCAACTCTTGATCTCCCCAGTGGACCAATCCAGGGTTGGGGAATGGTGTTGAAGCCAGGGTAGTCCAAGGAGAACTTCAGAAGTGCAATTAGGAAGGACAAAAAATACAATTTCCTCGTGATGAGGTCCGATGCACATTAGGAGGGGCTCCGTGCGGTAACGCACGGTGCAATCCAACCTGGCTCCGTTGACCGCGGAAATGTGGAGTGGCTTGACAAGACGGGTCACCGGAATGCGGAATTTATTCACTAAGGACTCCCGAATAAAATTCCCAGAAGCTCCAGAGTCCAGGCAGGCCACGGCTGAGAGGGGAGAGCTGGCTGAAGTAGAAATCCGAACAGGCACCGTGAGACGTGGAGAAGCCGACTTAGCATCAAGAGACGCCACACCCACGAGAGCTGGGTGCGAGCGTGCGTTTCCCAGACGTGGAGGACGGATTGGGCAATCCACCAAAAAATGTTCAGTACTGGCACAGTACAGACAAAGATTCTCTTCCTTACGGCGATTCCTCTCTTCCAGGGTCAGGCGAGACCGATCCACTTGCATGGCCTCCTCGGCGGGAGGCCTAGGCGCAGATTGCAGTGGAGACTGTGGGAGAGGTGTCCAGAGATCTAAGTCTTTTTCCTGGCGGAGCTCTTGATGCCTCTCAGAAAAACGCATGTCAATGCGAGTGGCTAGATGAATGAGTTCATGCAGGTTAGCAGGAGTCTCTCGTGTGGCCAGAACATCTTTAATGTTGCTGGATAGGCCTTTTTTAAAGGTCGCGCAGAGAGCCTCATTATTCCAGGATAGTTCAGAAGCAAGAGTACGGAATTGTATGGCGTACTCGCCAACGGAGGAATTACCCTGGACCAGGTTCAGCAGGGCAGTCTCAGCAGAAGAGGCTCGGGCAGGTTCCTCAAAGACACTTCGAATTTCCGAGAAGAAGGAGTGTACAGAGGCAGTGACGGGGTCATTGCGGTCCCAGAGCGGTGTGGCCCATGACAGGGCTTTTCCAGACAGAAGGCTGACTACGAAAGCCACCTTAGACCTTTCAGTAGGAAACTGGTCCGACATCATCTCCAAGTGCAGGGAACATTGCGAAAGAAAGCCACGGCAAAACTTAGAGTCCCCATTAAATTTGTCCGGCAAGGACAGGCGGAGGCTAGGAGTGGCCACTCGCTGCGGAAGGGGTGCAGGAGCTGGCGGAGGAGATGGTTGTTGCTGCTGTAGCTGTGACTGTACTTGCTGTAGTTGTGACTGGAGTTGCTGTGTCATGGTGGTCAAGTACGACAGCTGGTGATCTTGTTGGGCGATCTGACGAGCTTGCTGGGCGACCAGCGTAGGGAGGTCAGCGACAACTGGCAGGGGAACTTCAGCGGGATCCATGGCCGGATCTACTGTCACGATGCCGGCTGGCAGGAGGTGGATCCTCTGTGCCAGAGAGGGATGGCGAGGACCGCGCTAGTGGACCGGTTCTAAGCCACTACAGGTTTTCACCAGAGCCCGCCGCAAAGCGGGATGGTCTTGCTGCGGCGGTAGTGACCAGGTCGTATCCACTAGCAACGGCTCACCTCTCTGACTGCTGAAGATAGGCGAGGTACAAGGGAGTAGGCAGAAGCAAAGTCGGACGTAGCAGAAGGTCGGGGGCAGGCGGCAAGGTTCGTAGTCAGGGGAGATAGCAGAAGTTCTGGTACACAGGCTTTAAACACACAAAACGCTTTCACTAGGCACAAGGGCAACAAGATCCGGCAAGGAAGTGCATGGGAGGAGGTTAGATATAGTCAGGGACCAGGTGGAAGCCAATTAAGCTAATTGGGCCAGGCACCAATCATTGGTGCACTGGCCCTTTAAGTCTCAGGGAGCTGGCGCGCGCGCGCCCTAGAGAGCGGAGCCGCGCGCGCCAGCACATGACAGCAGGGGACGGGAACGGGTAAGTGACCTGGGATGCGATTCGCGAGCGGGCGCGTCCCGCTGTGCGAATCGCATCCCCAACGGCCATGACAGAGCAGCGCTCCCGGTCAGCGACACTGACCGGGGAGCTGCAGGGAGAAAGACGCCGTGAGCGCTCCGGGGAGGAGCGGGGGCCCGGAGCGCTAGGCGTAACAATGGCCTCCTCAAGCGGAAGACGCCTTTAAACAGCTCAAGTCTGCCTTTTCTTCGGCTCCCGTGCTCTCCAGACCTGACCCTTCTAAACCCTTCCTATTGGAGGTTGATGCCTCCTCTGTAGGAGCTGGAGCGGTCCTTCTACAAAAAAATTCTTCCGGGCATGCTGTTACTTGTGGTTTTTTTTCTAGGACCTTCTCTCCGGCTGAGAGGAACTACTCCATCGGGGACCGAGAGCTTCTAGCCATTAAATTAGCACTTGAGGAATGGAGGCATCTGTTGGAGGGATCAAGATTTCCCGTTATTATTTACACCGATCACAAGAACCTCTCCTATCTCCAGTCTGCCCAACGGCTGAATCCTCGCCAGGCCAGGTGGTCTCTGTTCTTTGCCCGATTTAATTTTGAGATTCACTTTCGGCCTGCCGATAAGAACATTAGGGCCGATGCTCTCTCTCGTTCCTCGGATGCCTCGGAAGTAGAGCTCTCTCCGCAACACATCATTCCCCCTGACTGCCTGATCTCCACTTCTCCAGCCTCCATCAGGCAAACTCCTCCAGGGAAGACCTTCGTTTCTCCACGCCAACGCCTCGGAATCCTCAAATGGGGTCACTCCTCCCATCTCGCAGGTCATGCGGGTATCAAGAAATCCGTGCAACTCATCTCTCGTTTCTATTGGTGGCCGACTCTGGAGACGGATGTTGTGGATTTTGTGCGAGCCTGCACTGTCTGTGCCCGGGATAAGACTCCTCGCCAGAAGCCCGCTGGCCTTCTTCATCCTCTGCCTGTCCCCGAACAGCCTTGGTCTCTGATTGGTATGGACTTTATTACTGACTTACCTCCATCCCGTGGCAACACTGTTGTTTGGGTGGTCGTTAATCGATTCTCCAAGATGGCACATTTCATTCCTCTTCCTGGTCTTCCTTCAGCGCCTCAGTTGGCAAAACAATTTTTTGTACACATTTTTCGTCTTCACGGCTTGCCCACGCAGATCGTCTCGGATAGAGGCGTCCAATTCGTGTCAAAATTCTGGAGGGCTCTCTGTAAACAACTCAAGATTAAATTAAACTTTTCCTCTGCATATCACCCTCAATCCAATGGGCAAGTGGAAAGAATTAACCAGGTCCTGGGTGATTATTTACGCCATTTTGTTTCCTCCCGCCAGGATGACTGGGCAGATCTTCTACCATGGGCCGAATTCTCGTATAACTTCAGAGTCTCTGAATCTTCCTCCAAATCCCCATTTTTCGTGGTGTACGGCCGTCACCCTCTTCCCCCCTCCCTACTCCCTTGCCCTCTGGTTTGCCCGCTGTAGATGAAGTGACTCGTGATCTTTCCACCATATGGAAAGAGACCCAAAATTCTCTCTTACAGGCTTCATCACGCATGAAGAAGTTTGCTGATAAGAAAAGAAGAGCTCCCCCCATTTTTGCTCCCGGAGACAAGGTATGGCTCTCCGCTAAATATGTCCGCTTTCGTGTCCCCAGTTACAAACTGGGACCACGCTATCTTGGTCCTTTCAAAGTCTTGTGCCAAATTAATCCTGTCTCTTACAAACTTCTTCTTCCTCCTTCTCTTCGTATTCCTAATGCCTTTCATGTCTCTCTTCTTAAACCACTCATCATCAACCGTTTCTCTCCCAAGTTAGTTTCTCCTACTCCTGTCTCCGGTTCTTCTGACGTCTTCTCAGTGAAAGAGATACTGGCCTCCAAGACGGTCAGAGGAAAAAGGTTCTTTTTGGTGGATTGGGAGGGCTGTGGACCTGAAGAGAGATCCTGGGAACCTGAGGACAACATCCTAGACAAAAGTCTGCTCCTCAGGTTCCCAGGCTCTAAGAAGAGGGGGAGACCCAAGGGGGGGGTACTGTTACGCCGAGCGCTCCGGGTCCCCGCTCCTCCCCGGAGCGCTCGCTTCACTCTCGCTACCGCAGCGCTCCGGGCAGCTCCACTGACCCGGTGCGCTGCGATACCGTCTCCAGCCGGGATGCGATGCGCATCCCGGCTCCCGTACCTGACTCGCTCTCCGTCTGTCCTGTCCCGGCGCGCGCGGCCCCGCTCCCTAGGGCGCGCGCGCGCCGGGTCTCTGCGATTTAAAGGGCCACTGCGCCGCTGATTGGCGCAGTGGTTCCAATTAGTGTGTTCACCTGTGCACTCCCTATTTATACCTCACTTCCCCTTCACTCCCTCGCCGGATCTTGTTGCCATTGTGCCAGTGAAAGCGTTTCCTTGTGTGTTCCTAGCCTGTGTTCCAGACCTCCTGCCGTTGCCCCTGACTACGATCCTTGCTGCCTGCCCCGACCTTCTGCTACGTCCGACCTTGCTTCTGTCTACTCCCTTGTACCGCGCCTATCTTCAGCAGCCAGAGAGGTTGAGCCGTTGCTAGTGGATACGACCTGGTCACTACCGCCGCAGCAAGACCATCCCGCTTTGCGGCGGGCTCTGGTGAAAACCAGTAGTGACTTAGAACCGGTCCACTAGCACGGTCCACGCCAATCCCTCTTTGGCACAGAGGATCCACCTCCTGCCAGCCGGCATCGTGACACAAATGGACCCAGATAAACTCTCTACCGTCATAGATTGGCCACGCCCCTCCGGACTCCGTGCTATCCAAAGTTTTTTGGGGTTTGCCAATTATTACAGACAATTTATTCCACACTTTTCCACTATTGTGGCTCCTATCGTGGCTTTAACCAAGAAAAATGCCAATCCCATGTCCTGGTCTCCCCAAGCGGAAGACCCATTTAAACATCTCAAGTCTGCCTTTTCTTCTGCTCCCGTGCTCTCCAGACCTGACCCATCTAAACCCTTCCTATTGGAGGTAGATGCCTCCTCAGTGGGAGCTGGAGCTGTCCTTCTACAAAAAAATTCTTCCGGGCATGCTGTTACTTGTGGGTTTTTTTCTAGGACCTTCTCTCCGGCGGAGAGAAACTACTCCATCGGGGATCGAGAACTACTGGCCATTAAATTGGCGCTTGAGGAATGGAGGCACCTGCTGGAGGGATCAAAATTTCCAGTTATCATATACACTGATCACAAGAATCTCTCCTATCTCCAGTCTGCCCAACGACTGAACCCTCGCCAGGCCAAGTGGTCGTTGTTCTTTGCCCGTTTTAACTTTGAAATTCATTTTCGCCCTGCTGACAAGAACATTAGGGCCGATGCCCTCTCTCGTTCTTCTGATGCCTCTGAAGTAGAGGTCTCTCCGCAACACATCATTCCTCCTGACTGTCTGATCTCCACTTCTCCAGCCTCCATCAGGCAAACTCCTCCAGGGAAGACCTTCGTTTCTCCACGCCAGCGTCTCGGGATTCTCAAGTGGGGACACTCCTCCCACCTCGCAGGCCATGCGGGCATCAAAAAATCCTTGCAACTCATCTCTCGTTTTTATTGGTGGCCGACTCTGGAGACGGATGTTGTTGATTTTGTACGGGCCTGTACTGTCTGTGCCCGGGATAAGACTCCTCGCCAGAAGCCTGCTGGCCTCCTTCATCCTCTGCCTGTCCCCGAACAGCCTTGGTCACAGATTGGTATGGACTTTATTACAGACTTGCCCTCATCCCGTGGCAACACAGTTGTTTGGGTGGTCGTTGATCGATTTTCCAAGATGGCACATTTTATTCCTCTTCCTGGTCTTCCTTCAGCGCCTCAGTTGGCAAAGCAATTTTTTGTACACATTTTTCACCTTCACGGTTTGCCCACGCATATCGTCTCTGATAGAGGCGTCCAATTCGTGTCTAAATTCTGGAGGGCCCTCTGTAAACAGCTCAAGATCAAATTAAACTTCTCTTCTTCTTATCATCCCCAATCCAATGGGCAAGTAGAAAGAATTAATCAGGTCCTGGGTGACTATTTACGGCATTTTGTTTCCTCCCGCCAGGATGACTGGGCAGATCTTCTACCATGGGCCGAATTCTCATACAACTTCAGAGTCTCCGAATCTTCTGCTAAGTCCCCATTTTTCGTGGTGTACGGCCGCCACCCTCTTCCCCCCCTCCCTACTCCCTTGCCCTCTGGTTTGCCCGCTGTGGATGAAGTGACTCGTGATCTTTCCACCATATGGAAAGAGACCCAAAATTCTCTTTTACAGGCTTCATCCCGGATGAAAAGATTTGCCGATAAGAAAAGAAGAACTCCCCCCCATTTTTGCTCCCGGAGACAAGGTATGGCTCTCCTCTAAATATGTCCGCTTTCGTGTCCCCAGTTACAAACTGGGACCACGCTATCTTGGTCCTTTCAAAGTCTTGTGCCAGATGAACCCTGTCTCTTACAAACTCCTTCTTCCTCCTCCTCTTCGTATTCCCAATGCCTTCCATGTCTCTCTCCTTAAACCACTCATCATTAACCGCTTCTCTCCCAAACTTGTTTCTCCCACTCCTGTTTCCGGTTCTTCTGACGTCTTCTCCGTGAAGGAGATTCTGGCCTCCAAGACGGTCAGAGGATAAAAATTTTTTTTGGGTGGATTGGGAAGGCTGTGGCCCAGAAGAGAGATCCTGGGAACCTGAGGACAACATCCTAGACAAAAGTCTTATCCTCAGGTTCTCAGGCTCCAAGAAGAGGGGGAGACCCAAGGGGGGGGGGGGGTACTGTTACGTCGAGCGCTCCGGGTCCCCGCTCCTCCCCGGAGCGCTCGCAGCATCCTCGCAATTGCAGCGCCCCGGTCAGACCTGCTGACCGGGTGCGCTGCAATATCTCTCTCAGCCGGGATGCGATTCGCGATGCGGGAGGCGCCCGCTCGCGATGCGCATCCCGGCTCCCGTACCTGACTCGTTCCCCGTCTGTCTTGTCCCGGCGCGCGCGGCCCCGCTCCTTAGGGCGCGCGCGCGCCGGGTCTCTGCAATTTAAAGGGCCACTGCGCCACTGATTGGCGCAGCAGGCTTAATCAGTGAGTTCACCTGTGCACTCCCTACTTATACCTCACTTTCTCTGCACTCCCTCGCCGGATCTTGTTGCCATTGTGCCAGTGAAAGCGTTTCCTAGTGTGTTCCTAGCCTGTGTTCCTGACCTCCTGCCGTTGCCCTGACTACGATCCTTGTTGCCTGCCCTGACCTTCTGCTACGTCCGACCTTGCTCTTGTCTACTCCCTTGTACCACGCCTATCTTCAGCAGTCAGAGAGGTTGAGCCGTTGCTGGTGGATACGACCTGGTTGCTACCGCCGCTGCAAGTCCATCCCGCTTTGCGGCGGGCTCTGGTGAATACCAGTAGCAACTTAGAACCGGTCCACCAACACGGTCCATGCCAATCCCTCTCTGGCACAGAGGATCCACCTCCAGCCAGCCGAATCGTGACACACGGTTTTGTGTACAGTGCCGTGCATAAGTATTCACCACCTTTTCTACCTTTTGTTATGGTATTTCCACAGATAGTAGCATAAAATCCATGGAGCACCATAAAATCCATAATCACAAAATGGAAAGAATATGGCACAAGCACAAAACTATTAAGATAGGGACATCCACACAAACTGACAAGCAGGGCAAGAACAGAATGAATCATAGAAGGAACCAAGAGACTCTTGAGGAGCGGCAAAGATCAACAGCTGAGGTGGGAGAATCTGTCCACAGGACAACTATTAGTCATGTACTCCATAAATCTGGCTTTATGGAAGAGTGACAAAAATAAAGCCATTGTTGAAAGTGAGCCACAAGAAATCCTATTTCAAGTTTGCCACAAGCCATGTGGGAGACGCAGCAAATGTGGAATAAGGTGCTTGTCACGATGCCGGCTGGCAGGAGGTGGATCCTCTGTGCCAGAGAGGGATTGGCGTGGACCGTGCTAGTGGACCGGTTCTAAGTCACTACTGGTATTCACCAGAGCCCGCCGCAAAGCGGGATGGTCTTGCTGCGGCGGTAGTGACCAGGTCGTATCCACTAGCAACGGCTCAACCTCTCTGACTGCTGAAGATAGGCGCGGTACAAGGGAGTAGACAGAAGCAAGGTCGGACGTAGCAGAAGGTCGGGGCAGGCAGCAAGGATCGTAGTCAGGGGCAACGGCAGGAGGTCTGGAACACAGGCTAAGAACACACAAGGGAACGCTTTCACTGGCACAATGGCAACAAGATCCGGCGAGGGAGTGCAGGGGAAGTGAGGTATACATAGGGAGTGCACAGGTGAACACACTGATTAGAACCACTGCGCCAATCAGCGGCGCAGTGGCCCTTTAAATCGCAGAGACCCGGCGCGCGCGCGCCCTAGGGAGCGGGGCCGCGCGCGCCGGGACAGGACCGACGGAGAGCGAGTCAGGTACGGGAGCCGGGGTGCGCATCGCGAGCGGGCGCCACCCGCATCGCGAATCGCATCCCGGCTGGAGGCGGTATCGCAGCGCACCCGGTCAGTGGATCTGACCGGGGCGCTGCGGGAGCGAGAGTGTAGCGAGCGCTCCGGGGAGGAGCGGGAACCCGGAGCGCACGGCGTAACAGTACCCCCCCCCTTGGGTCTTCCCCTCTTCTTGGAGCCTGAGAACCTGAGGACCAGATTTTTATCTAGGATATTGTCCTCAGGTTCCCAGGATCTCTCTTCAGGACCACAGCCCTCCCAGTCAACCAAAAAGAAGGTTTTTCCTCTGACCTTTTTGGAGGCCAGTATCTCCTTTACGGGAAAGATGTCTGAAGAACCGGAGACAGGAGTGGGAGAGATAAGTTTAGGAGAGAAACGGTTGATGATGAGTGGTTTAAGAAGAGAAACGTGAAAGGCATTAGGAATACGAAGAGAAGGAGGGAGAAGAAGTTTATAAGAGACAGGATTAATCTGGCACAAAATTTTGAAAGGACCAAGATAGCGTGGTCCCAATTTGTAGCTGGGAACACGGAAGCGGACATATTTAGCGGAGAGCCATACCTTGTCTCCGGGAGAAAAAATGGGGGGAGCTCTTCTTTTCTTATCAGCAAACTTCTTCATGCGTGATGAAGCCTGTAAGAGAGAATTTTGGGTCTCTTTCCATATGGTGGAAAGATCACGAGATATTTCATCCACAGCGGGTACACCAGAGGGCAAGGGAGTAGGGAGGGGGGGAAGAGGGTGACGGCCGTACACCACGAAAAATGGGGATTTGGAAGAAGATTCAGAAACTCTGAAGTTATACGAGAATTCGGCCCATGGTAGAAGATCTGCCCAGTCATCCTGGCGGGAGGAAACAAAATGCCGTAAATAATCACCCAGGACCTGGTTAACTCTTTCTACTTGCCCATTGGATTGAGGATGATAAGCAGAAGAAAAGTTTAATTTAATCTTGAGTTGTTTACAGAGAGCCCTCCAGAATTTAGACACGAATTGGACGCCTCTATCCGAGACGATCTGCGTGGGCAACCCGTGAAGACGAAAAATGTGTACAAAAAATTGTTTTGCCAACTGAGGCGCAGAAGGAAGACCAGGAAGAGGGATGAAATGTGCCATCTTGGAGAATCGATCAATGACCACCCAAACAACAGTGTTGCCACGGGATGAGGGTAAGTCTGTAATAAAGTCCATACCAATCAGAGACCAAGGCTGTTCGGGAACAGGCAGAGGATGAAGAAGACCAGCGGGCTTCTGGCGAGGAGTCTTATCCCGGGCACAGACAGTGCAGGCTCGCACAAAATCCACAACATCCGTCTCCAGAGTCGGCCACCAATAGAAACGAGAGATGAGTTGCACGGATTTCTTGATGCCCGCATGACCTGCGAGATGGGAGGAGTGACCCCATTTGAGGATTCCGAGGCGTTGGCGTGGGGAGACGAAGGTCTTCCCTGGAGGAGTTTGCCTAATGGAGGCTGGAGAAGTGGAGATCAGGCAGTCAGGAGGAATGATGTGTTGCGGAGAGAGCTCTACTTCCGAGGCATCCGAGGAACGAGAGAGAGCATCGGCCCTAATGTTCTTATCGGCAGGCCGAAAGTGAATTTCAAAATTAAATCGGGCAAAGAACAGAGACCACCTGGCCTGGCGAGGATTCAGCCGTTGGGCAGACTGGAGATAGGAGAGGTTCTTGTGATCGGTGTAAATAATAACTGGAAATCTTGATCCCTCCAGCAGATGCCTCCATTCCTCAAGTGCTAATTTAATGGCTAGTAGCTCTCGATCCCCGATGGAGTAGTTCCTCTCCGCCGGAGAGAAGGTCTTAGAAAAAAAAACACAAGTAACAGCATGCCCGGAAGAATTTTTTTGTAGAAGGACCGCTCCAGCTCCTACTGAGGAGGCATCAACCTCCAATAGGAAGGGTTTAGATGGGTCAGGTCTGGAGAGCACGGGAGCTGAAGAAAAGGCAGACTTGAGCTGTTTAAAGGCGTCTTCCGCTTGAGGAGGCCATGACTTAGGATTGGCATTCTTTTTGGTTAAAGCCACGATAGGAGCCACAATGGTGGAAAAATGTGGAATAAATTGCCTGTAATAATTGGCGAACCCCAAAAAACGTTGGATAGCACGGAGTCCGGAGGGGCGTGGCCAATCTAAGACGGCAGAGAGTTTGTCTGGATCCATTTGTAGTCCCTGGCCAGAGACCAAGTATCCTAGGAAAGGAAGAGATTGACATTCAAACAGACATTTCTCCATTTTGGCATAAAGTTGATTGTCACGAAGTCTCTGAAGAACCATGCGGACATGCTGGCGGTGTTCTTCTAGGTTGGCAGAAAAAATCAGGATATCGTCCAGATACACAACAACACAGGAATATAAGAGATCACGAAAAATTTCATTAACAAAGTCTTGGAAGACGGCAGGGGCGTTGCACAGGCCAAAGGGCATGACCAGATACTCAAAGTGTCCATCTCTAGTGTTAAATGCCGTTTTCCATTCATCCCCCTCTCTGATGCGGATGAGATTATAAGCACCTCTTAAGTCCAGTTTGGTAAAGATGTGGGCACCTTGGAGGCGATCAAAGAGTTCAGAGATGAGAGGTAGAGGGTAGCGGTTCTTTACCGTGATTTTATTAAGACCGCGGTAGTCAATGCAAGGACGTAGGGAGCCATCTTTTTTGGACACAAAGAAAAATCCGGCTCCGGCAGGAGAGGAGGATTTGCGGATAAAGCCCTTTTTTAAATTTTCCTGGATGTACTCAGACATAGCAAGAGTCTCTGGGGCAGAGAGAGGATAAATTCTGCCCCGGGGTGGAGTAGTGCCCGGGAGGAGGTCAATAGGACAGTCATAAGGCCTGTGAGGAGGTAGAGTCTCAGCTTGTTTTTTGCAAAAAACATCCGCAAAGTCCATATAGGCCTTAGGGAGACCGGTTACAGGGGGAACCACAGGGTCACGGCAAGGAGTACTGGTAACCGGTTTAAGGCAGTCCTTGAAACAAGAGGGACCTCAACTCTTGATCTCCCCTGTGGACCAATCCAGGGTTGGGGAATGGTGTTGAAGCCAGGGTAGTCCAAGGAGAATTTCGGAAGTGCAATTGGAGAGGACCAAAAACTCAATTTTTTCGTGGTGAGGTCCGATGCACATTAGGAGGGGTTCCGTGCGGTAACGCACGGCACAGTCCAATCTTTCATTGTTAACGCAATTGATGTAGAGAGGTCTGGCGAGACTGGTCACTGGGATGTTGAACCTGTTGATGAGAGAGGCCAAAATAAAGTTTCCTGCAGATCCGGAGTCCAAGAAGGCCTTAGTGGAGAAGGAGAAGGTAGAGGCAGATATCCGCACAGGCACAGTAAGACGTGGAGAAGCAGAGTTGACATCAAGGACTGTTTCACCTTTGTGCGGAGTCAGCGTACGTTTTTCCAGGCGGGGAGGACGGATAGGACAATCCTTCAGGAAGTGTTCGGTACCGGCACAGTACAGGCAGAGATTCTCCATGCGGCGTCGTGTCCTCTCTTGAGGTGTCAGGCGAGACCGGTCAACTTGCATAGCCTCCACGGCGGAAGGCACAGGAACGGATTGCAGAGGACCAGAGGAGAGAGGAGCCGGGGAGAAAAAACGCCTCGTGCGAACAAAGTCCATATCCTGGCGGAGCTCCTGACGCCTTTCGGAAAAACGCATGTCAATGCGAGTGGCTAGATGAATGAGTTCATGTAGATTAGCAGGAATTTCTCGTGCGGCCAGAACATCTTTAATGTTGCTGGATAGGCCTTTTTTAAAGGTCGCGCAGAGGGCCTCATTATTCCAGGAAAGTTCTGAAGCAAGAGTACGGAATTGCACGGCGTACTCGCCAACGGAAGAATTACCCTGGACCAGGTTCAGCAGGGCAGTCTCAGCAGAAGAGGCTCGGGCAGGTTCCTCAAAGACACTTCGAATTTCCGAGAAGAAGGAGTGTACAGAGGCAGTGACGGGGTCATTGCGGTCCCAGAGCGGTGTGGCCCATGACAGAGCTTTTCCAGACAGAAGGCTGACTACGAAAGCCACCTTAGACCTTTCAGTAGGAAACTGGTCCGACATCATCTCCAAGTGCAGGGAACATTGTGAAAGAAAGCCACGGCAAAACTTAGAGTCCCCATCAAATTTATCCGGCAAGGATAGTCGTAGGCCTGAGGCGGCCACTCGCTGCGGAGGAGGTGCAGGAGCTGGCGGAGGAGATGATTGCTGAAGCTGTGGTAGTAGCTGCTGTAGCATCACGGTCAGTTGAGACAGCTGGTGGCCTTGTTGCGCTATCTGTTGTGACTGCTGGGCGACCACCGTGGTGAGGTCGGCGACAACTGGCAGAGGAACTTCAGCGGGATCCATGGCCGGATCTACTGTCACGATGCCGGCTGGCAGGAGGTGGATCCTCTGTGCCAGAGAGGGATTGGCGTGGACCGTGCTAGTGGACCGGTTCTAAGTCACTACTGGTATTCACCAGAGCCCGCCGCAATGCGGGATGGTCTTGCTGCGGCGGTAGTGACCAGGTCGTATCCACTAGCAACGGCTCAACCTCTCTGACTGCTGAAGATAGGCGCGGTACAAGGGAGTAGACAGAAGCAAGGTCGGACGTAGCAGAAGGTCGGGGCAGGCAGCAAGGATCGTAGTCAGGGGCAACGGCAGGAGGTCTGGAACACAGGCTAGGAACACACAAGGGAACGCTTTCACTGGCACAATGGCAACAAGATCCGGCGAGGGAGTGCAGGGGAAGTGAGGTATACATAGGGAGTGCACAGGTGAACACACTGATTAGAACCACTGCGCCAATCAGCGGCGCAGTGGCCCTTTAAATCGCAGAGACCCGGCGCGCGCGCGCCCTAGGGAGCTGGGCCGCGCGCGCCGGAACAGGACCGATGGAGAGCGAGTCAGGTACGGGAGCCGGGGTGCGCATCGCGAGCGGGCGCCACCCGCATCGCGAATCGCATCCCGGCTGGAGGCGGTATCGCAGCGCACCCGGTCAGTGGATCTGACCGGGGCGCTGCGGGAGCGAGAGTGTAGCGAGCGCTCCGGGGAGGAGTGGGAACCCGGAGCGCTCGGCGTAACAGTGCTCTAGCCAGATGAGACCAAAATTTAACTTTTGAAAAACACTGTGTGGCGGAAACCCAACACTGCCCATCACCCTGAGCACACCATCACCACAGTGTAACATGGTGGCAGCACCATGCTGTGGGGATGCTTCTTTTCAGTAGGTAACTAGAAAACTGCTCAGAATCCTTAAAGAAAATCTGATGCAGTCTGCAAAAGACTCGAGACTGGGACAGAGGTTACATTTTCAGCAGGACAAAAACTCTAAACATATAGCCAGAGCTACAATATAATGGTTTAGATCAAAGCATGTTCATGTCCTATAGCTCTGTCTCCGCTATTTATGAAATAGTGTTTTCCGAGCAGACATTCCGCAAATATTCTGCCATATGAACATGGTCTAAGGGTGGGTTTACACTTTAGAATTTCCTCACAGAATTTCCTCACTGAAAATAATCCTCATCAGGAACTTTTATTGACATCAATCGAGATTTGATTCCACAAAGATTCCGAGCAGAATTTCTGCCATCGTTTTTGCATGGAAAAGTAGAAGAAATCAAGTTTTGTTTAGTATGTCATGGTTGTACAATATCTATGCAGTGTTTGAACAGACCATGCCTTGTATTGCACTTTTTTTCGATTTTGCAGTTTTCTCTCCATCTTTCTGTAGGGTATGACATGGGATTCAAGGGGGGGAGGGGGGGGGGGGGGGTTTCTGATAAAAACAAAAAAAGAAGAAATCAAGTGAGGAAATTCTGCCATATGAACCCAGCCTAAAGGGAATTCGGCACGGGAAATTCCTTCGCAGAAATTATGTGTAATTGGTGGTTTTTTTTCCACTAAATGTGCAGCTGAACTTAGGGCAGTAATTGTTCCTCTAGAATTCGGACCTGCCTCAAGAATTCCCATGCAGAAATATTTGTGCACAAAGGAGCAGAAAACCCATTGAAGTCAATGGGAGTCTGATTTAAGGCAGAATCCATGAAGAATTTAATGCAGACAATCTGCACAAATTCTGCTTTGATTTTTCCATAGTATGAACTCGCTCTAAGACAGCAGTACAGGGCTCTGTAACAATGTCTTACCCTTATGGCATTTTAATAAAGCTACTGATGCTAAATATCCACATGCTGCATATTTGGTAAATAAGTTACACTGATAATACAGCTTTACCTCTGTATGAAGTCATGGCATGCCGTATTGTACACCATTACAGAGCTTTCAGAAGAGTGTATATCAATCATCAATACAGAGCGAGACCATAAATGCAATATTGTCTTAGCTTGCCCTTGATACACTGGGGGCGGGTACTCTATCACGATTATAACATGTGGACTAAATCACACCAACATGCAGTGGCCAATGGTTGCACAATGTTGTGGCATCTTACAGTTATTGGCCAACACATGTGGACATGGTTTTGCCCACATGTAATGATCTAAATACAGAACCCCCATAACCTACCAAGATGAAACCAAGGTGCTAAGTTGAAATTGGTGCATCAGTGTTAGGAACAAAAAAAATTCAGATGGAGATGATCATACAAATAATAAGAAATGACAAACAATAACGGTATCAATTGAGACAAGCAAGGTCGTGGAACAGAGGAGGTGTGAAAACCCTGACAACCAGGGAGTAAGAAAAGGTAATAACTATTTTGGATTCTTGGATAACCACAGGGAATTTCTAAGTGATGCAGTTTCCTCATCTTGATTTCTCCTTTTCAGCTCTTACACACAGAAGTCATGGAACAGCAATGTATCTTCTAGGATACGCTGGAGATTCTGTACACAGCAAAGGCAGGCAGCAAGAGTCATAGGAGTTTTATAACTCTGCAACTAATCATTGCATTGACTCTTTTTCTGCACTCCTGCTCTCTTAGGGCAGAAATTATATCTTTAGTAGCACTATCTGTATGGGTGTACAAACAGTGGAACAAGGAGGGTAGAGGGGGGTCGGGAGGGGTCTGACAACTGTCAAGAGGGATTTGAAAGATACTGATTTCATGTCTTAGACCCAGGAGAGACTGGAATCCTACCTAAATTGTAGAGCAAGCCCTGGACTGGTAGACTTGGATCACATGACATAGCTGGCCATAATGAAATGGTTAACAATATACAGATGCAACTAAACTGGGATAAAAAAAAAATATATATATATATAACTAGAATATAGCTGGGAATTTCACAAAAATGCTGGAGTGCTTCTTTTAGAAATTAACCAAGCTGCAGGAAATGTTATAAAAAAAAAAAAAAGATCCATATGACCACTGCAACCAATGACCTGGTCAGTGGCTACAGTGGTCACATAGATGTATGGCACGTCATCACTCTGGAAAAATAAACAAAGTTAAAAGGGGACCATTAGGGCATCAGCGCTGGAACAGTGGAATGGGGATTTAACAGGTAAGTAATGTTAGTATTTTTAATTTTATTACATTTTCTACATTAGTTTCTTAAACTTTTGGACAGCCCCTTTAATTTCTTGTAATTGCTGAGTATTGTTTATACAAGAGATTGTGAACTAAGCTCATGCTTGGAAACCTATTAAAAATAAATGTGTTGCAGGATAATAATAGCAAGTCTAGTGATTCACTTCCATCTATCTAATGTACCTTTTGTTTAGAGAATGGAAAAGCCATAAAAGCAATTGCTTAGCTCTGATAACTACAGGTTCTCCTGCGTCATCTTTTGTAAAACCGCTCAATAATCCCTGTTGTTATACAGAATGGATTATTGATGTGTCTCGTGCAATGTATATGTCAATTACCTCACTGTTTTTGTTATAGTAAACATGGTGATAAAACAAGCGCAGCCAATAGGCACAAAGGATAGGTAGGTTTATTTTTTCTAAAGCGTAATACGTACTACAGTCCATGTAGACTTTGCAACAATGTACCGTCATAGACCCCCAAAGCATCACTGAGATACTCCAATTCTAACCCCTTCAACATCTATATAGAAACAGTGTACGTAAGTGTATGGTGAACATGGTTCAAAAGACACTGGTAGAAGCATCCCTATATTATCAGGAAAATTTGTTTAGAATCTTTTTAAAAAAGACACAACTAATGGACCATGGTTTATGAAAAAAGCTGCCGTGTTTTTCTAGTCTCATTGTTAGGCTGGCGTGCCTTAGAGCAGTGGAACCTCGTGTCACAGTTGTTTGGCTGCTGGGAAGGGGTCCTCCTAATCTTCTACAGGACCCCTGCAAGGAGATTTGGATTTAGCCAATGAGATCCCAGGTCATGGTCCTCCAAAGAATCACTGGCTGGCAACAACACATCTACAGAGAAAACAATGGGGGAAAAAAACCAAAGCACACTCCTAGTGCATTACCCAAACGTAAAGGAAGACTTAGTAATAATCGGTTGCACTTACCAGATTGCATTGTACTCAGAGAACAACATCTCTATTGGCTTATCACAACAGCATCCTCGGTCAGCAGCCCTGGAACAGCCCAATCTCTGGGGTTTCGGCAATTAAATATGTTGATTTGAACAAGATGAAAAAAACTTTGATCCAGATTTGACACTTCTCTAACAGATTAATTTAAAAAGTAATGTAATAGTAAAAATATTAGCACATTCAACATGTTTCAAGTTTTTACTGAACTCTTTTGCAAATGCGTGTAAATGTCTGCCGCACATCTGTTGTCTGGGGTACCCCTATCTTCATAACTCTGGAAAAGTTGGACTTGGTGTCACGATGCCGGCTGGCAGGTAGTGGATCCTCTGTGCCAGAGAGGGATTGGCGTGGACCGTGCTAGTGGATCGGTTCTAAGTCGCTACTGGTTTTCACCAGAGCCCGCCGCAAAGCGGGATGGTTTGCTGCGGCGGTAGTGACCAGGTCGTATCCACTAGCAACGGCTCACCTCTCTGGCTGCTGAAGATAGGCGCGGTACAAGGGAGTAGACAGAAGCAAGGTCGGACGTAGCAGAAGGTCGGGGCAGGCAGCAAGGATCGTAGTCAGGGGCAACGGCAGGAGGTCTGGAACACAGGCTAGGAACACACAAGGAAACGCTTTCACTGGCACGATGGCAACAAGATCCGGCAAGGGAGTGCAGGGGAAGTGAGGTGATATAGGGAAGTGCACAGGTGAACACACTAATTGGAATCACTGCGCCAATCAGCGGCGCAGTGGCCCTTTAAATCGCAAAGACCCGGCGCGCGCGCGCCCTAGGGAGCGGGGCCGCGCGCGCCGGGACAGGACCGAGGGAGAGCGAGTCAGGTACGGGAGCCGGGGTGCGCATCGCGAGCGGGCGCTACCCGCATCGCGAATCGCATCCCGGCTGGAAGCGGAATCGCAGCGCCCCGGGTCAGTGGATCTGACCGGAGCGCTGCAGTGGGGAGAGTGTAGCGAGCGCTCCGGGGAGGAGCGGGGACCCGGAGCGCTCGGCGTAACACTTGGTTTATACCCTCTATACCAGATCCTTTCTTCATCATAAATTTTGCCAGATAGGCTGAGTACTATACGTTGTCAGCTCAGCCAATGTTGTAAGTCTACAGGGGCTACTATGTCAGACTGAAAGTCAGTTCACATGTGCGTATTTTTGCTGCAGATTTGCTGCATATTGACTTTGCAAGCAGGAATAGCCCTTAAATGTCAGTATTAAAGATTGCCATAAAATAATCATTTCAAGTTTTCACGTGAAATGGTTTGTGTGTACTCTGCCAGCCGTCTGCTATGAGGGCTATATATTTCACCCGTGCACATGGCAGTGGGTCCTTTGTGAGTAGATACAACGTGTCTGCTTTGTGTTATGGTTCCTGTATATCTCCAGCAGTGTGACGGAAGTAGATGTGTTTGATGTGTGACTATGTATAGGAATAGCTGTCATGCTTTACCTCTCCATACCAAGCAACAAAACACATGAAACCATAGAGAGCAGGATATGGATTCCCCTGGGAAGGACTATGTTAAGTGTTCTCACTTCCTGCGCTGTTTTCCTTTCCTTTTCTATCTTGTTTTTGGCTATTTCTATTACCTCATCCCACTGTTTATGGTAGAGGAGTAAGTTCAGAGTATGAACAAGTAAAGAAGGCTTAAAATTTTTTATCTTCTGTATTGTGCCATATGCAGATCACACGAATATCGAAAGGATAGGGGATAAGATGCCTGATCGCGGGAGTCCCGCCGCTGGGGACCCCCGTTATCTTGCACGCCGCATCCCATTAAAATCAGTCCTCGGAGCGTGTTCGCTCCGGGTCTGATTACTGTCGATCACGGGACCGGAGCATTGTGACGTCAAGGCTCCGCCCTGTGTGACTGGATAGGGGATAAGAAAGGGGATAAGATGTCTAAGCGCCGGAGTACCCCTTTAAAGACACTGACTCCCAGTCTGCACAAACTAGCTGTAGACCGCAAAGAGTCAGAGATGATGTCACATGGGTATCAGCGAAACCGGATTGGCATCAGAATTGGGAACAAGCCCACAAGATTTATTACACAACCTAACCGCTGGGCGCGGGGGGGGGGGGGGGCAAGCAGAGTGCTTCTTAATAGAAATCCCCTATACCAAACACATATACTGTAGTTAAAAACCTTAAAGGGGTACTCCGCTGCTTAGTGTTTGGAACAAAATGGCTGTCATGCCCCATCCCATAGACTTGCATTGAGGGGCGGAGCGTGACGTCACATGCCGCCTGCCCCATGGTCGCCGGTAATCAGACCCAGAGCAAACATGTTCCGGGGACTGATTTTAACTGGGGTGCTGCGTGCAAGATTACGGGGGTCCCCTGCGGCGGGACTCCCGCGATCAGGCATCTTATCCCCTATCCTTTGGATAGGGGATAAGATGTCTAAGCAGCGGAGTACCCCTTTAACCTGACTCCACTATTATTGTTCAAGTGAAGTTGATGTACAATGGGGGAGATTTATCAAAACCTGTCCAGAGGAAAAGTTGCCCAGTTGCCCATAGCAACCAATCAGCTTGTTTCTTTCATTTTTAACAAGGCCTCTGCAAAATGAAAGAAGCAATTTGATTGGTTTCTATGGGCTACAGTGCAACTTTTCTTTTGCAAAGGTTTTGATATATCTCCCCAAATATGTGCAGTAGCTGCTCCTAACTTTATCTGAGCAATAGTAGTAGGGTTTTAACCAAATCTCTTTGTTCTAGATTTAGATCGTAAAGAATCATTACTAAAAATGTCCTCTTTACTCATCTCTGATTTCACTTTCATCGATCCCCCACAAGACCTCCTTTTGTGCTCTCCATATGTCCGATCCCCTACACTGTTGTCTCCAAGACTACTCTTGTGCATAAACCTGCTGTGCAGCTTCGGCCAGCTGTTTTAGGTATATTGCGGCCTCCTGACTCTCCACCTATAGATGATGGAAAGTCAGCTGCTTGGAGCTTCCCGTTTACCATCCGTACACACTAGAGATGCCCACTAAGGCTGCATTCACACTTCGTTTTTACATTACGGGTGCCGGATCTGGCTGGCGGAGAGGCAAACCAGGCTCTCCCGTACCTCAGCCGGACCAGCGCTGAACTCCATTTACTTAAATGAGCCGACCGGAGTAAAACGGTGACTCTGTTCGGCTCATTTCTGACCCGTATGCGGTTTTGTAACCGGACCTAAAACCGTAGTATACCACGGTTTTAGGTCCGATCAGGAAACTGCATGCGAGTCAAAAATGAGCCGACCGGAGTCACCATTTGACTCTGGTCGGCTCATTAAAGTAAATGGAGTTCAGCGCATGCGTCAAACCGGGCTCTCCCGTACCCCAGCCGGATCCGGCACCCATAATGTAAAAACGATATATGAATGCAGCCTAAGCCAATCACTGGGCACAGCAGTAATTTAGCAATTTCTTATGTGCCAAGAATAGGAAGCTCTGAGCAGTAGGGATGGCACTGGTGGTAGATCAGTTGCAGGGGAGTATGCATTTTTTATTTTGTTACCACCCTAAACATGTTTCATATTAAAATATTTGGATAACTCCTTAAACTCCATTTTACTTACAGAGCCTTGAAATGAATAGCACCTTAAAATAAAATAATAACATATAAAGGTGACATTTTTTTTTTTCACACTTTAGATATTACTCTGCCTTTACCGTGGGTGGCATTCTATTTTGACAAATTCATTTTAAAATATTTAATCTTTAAAAAGATAAATGATTTCTATTGTTAGTGAATGAAGTTAAAACAAAAAATGACCCTGCAGTGAAATGTATCATATTTAACCAAGGTCTCACATCCTGGAAAGAAAGAATCTGTTCTTACAAAACAGGAAAACGCAGAGCGAGATCCTGGAGTTGGTTTGTTGTAAGGAAAAATAATCCTAAACATCTATTCATTCTTCTCCTTGTGATCAGATGACTCAGTTTATCTTTGTCTCTGAAAGAAGCTATTAGTGTTACTGTAAGATTATGTCTGCATATGATCATTGACAGTAACTCCATGCTCAGTACTCAGAATGAAGTGTCATCACACTAAGTGACTGCATATGGTAACTGCATAAATGCTTTATTTAGAAAACCACTTGAAAGGGTTTCTAAAGGAGAAAGATAGTTCTTCTGTGAACACACTTTTCTGTTTTGTGTTTCAAAACGCATCTAAAAACATCAGTTTTCCAAGAAATTTGAATGACATTTTAAGGGTACGTTCACACGAGCGGATTTACAGCATATTTTACGCTGCGGATCCACTGGTGAAGGCCCGCTCTATGCTGTCTTTACATGTGCCTGCTCGTAGCGACAATACGCCATGACGAGAAGACACACTGTAGCGATGTGCGCGGCGTACTCGTACATCGCGGCCACTCTCCCTGCTCTGAGCTAGGCAGAGTATTCCCACGATGTGCGAGTATACTTCAACTCACACATCGCAGTGTGTCTGCTCGTAGCGGCGTATTGCCTCTAAGAGCAGGCACATGTAAAGACAGCATAGAGCGGGCCTTCACCAGCGGATTTGCAGCGTAATACTTTCTCCCCGCTACCCTCACTTCGCTACAGGGACACTGCAGTGATTTACATCCCCCCTCTCACCTGCCAGCGCCACACAACTCCCATCTGTCTGCTAACTGTTGCAAGACTACAAGTCCCAGCATGCCCTTACAGTGAGGACACGCTGGGAGTTGTAGTCTTGTAGCAGCGGGAGCTGAACGGCGTGGGCGGGAGACAAGGGGGGGGGGGATATCAGTGTCCCTATAAGTGAGGGTAGCGGGGAGGCAGTATGAGGAGCCCGGGAGGCTGCACTGTAATGTCAAACTACAACTCCCAGGTTGGGAAACACTGTGCCCGGCCTCCACCCCACCTTACTGTAAGGGCATGCTGGGAGTTGTAGTCCTGCAGCTGGGGGCAGGGGACAAGCTTGTCACTTGCCCACACATCTCCTGCACCACACAACTACAACTCCCAGCATGTCCTTACTGTAAGGGCATGCTGGCAGTTGTAGTCGTGCGGGGCGGGAGATGTGTGAGCAGGTGATAATAAATGTACTAACCCGTTTTTTTTTTCTTCTCATTTCAGATCCGTGTATCCCGTGGACTCGGATTCGGTGGACTACTTCGATGACCAGCATTTTTCTTTGTTTGATTTTAATAAAATGGTTAAGGGCTTGTGGGGGAGTGTTTTTTGTAATAAAACTTTTTAAAAACCTGTTGTGTTTTTTCCTTACTTTACTTGACAGGTTTAGTAGTGGAAGCTGTCTTATAGACGGGGTCCATTACTAAGCTGGGCTTAGCGTTAGCCACAGAAACAGCTAGCGCTAACCCCCAATTATTACCCCGGTACCCAATGCCACAGGGGTGCCGGGAAGAGCCGGTACCAAGAGGCCCGGAGCCTCAAAAATGGCGCTCCTGGGCCTAGACGGTAACAGGCTGGTGTTATTTAAGCTGGGGAGGGCTAGTACCAATGGTCCTAGCCCACCCTGGTAACGTCAGGATGTTGCTGTTTGGTTGGTATTTGGATGAGAATAAAAATAGGGGGGACCCTATGAGTTTTTTTTTAAATAAATAATTAAATATAAAAAAAACAACACATAGGGTCCCCCCTATTTTTATTCTCAGCCAAATACCAACCAAACAGTAAAAGCCTGACGTTACCAGGGTGGGCGAGGACCACTAGTACCGGGGTAATAATATGGGGTTAGCGCTAGCTGTTTTTGTGGCTAACGCTAAGCCCGGCTTAGTAATGGACTCAGTCTTTAAGACAGCTTCCACTACTAAGCCTGTCCAGTAAAGTAAAAAAAAAAAAAAAACACAACAGGTTTAAAAAAAAAAATTATTACAAAAAAACACTCCCCCACAAGCCCTCGTTAACCATTTTATTAACATCAAGCAAAGAAAAATGCTGGTCGTCGAAGTAGTCCACCGAATGCGAGTCCACAGGATACACGGATCTGTAGAAGAAGTAACAAAAAAAAAAAGTGTAAGTACATTTAGGGAGAAAAAACAGTGTTACAAAAATGTAATAAACACACACACACACAGTAAACGCCGTTTACCACTATTCTGAGCCATGACTACAATTTAGTTATTGAATTATTTAGATGTGGTGAAAAAGCTAAAAAAATACTCAAAAACAAAAGATCCAGAAGGAAACCTAGCAGCCAAACCTATTCAGACAGCAGGAAAAAGGAACAGACTATTTTTTCTACTACATGAAGTAAATTTCCCACTTTTGCCTATGTGTGCCAAATTTATTAACGCTGTGCAACAATTTAGTAAATTTGTCGCACATAGTCAAAAATGAAGTAGAAAAAAACAGGGTAAAAACCAGACTACATAGTAAAAGATTAGTAAATGCCCCTCATAGTGTTTCTGGATTTTGCTTAAGCGTTTGATACTGTCCCTCATAGACGTCTGACAGGTAAGTTAAGTTCTTTGGGTTTGGAAACTTTAGTTTGTAACTGGATTGAACACTGGCTCATGGATCGTACCCAGAGAGTAGTGGTCAACAATTCATACTCTGATTGGTCCACGGTTATTAGTGGTGTGCCCCAAGGTTCAGTACTGGGCCCGCTGTTGTTTAATTTATTTATCAATGATATAGAGGATGGTATTAACAGCTCTGTTTCTATCTTTGCAGATGACACCAAGCTTTGTAGCACGGTACAGTCTATAGAGGATGTGCATAAGTTACAAGATGACTTGGATAGACTAAGTGTCTGGGCATCCACTTGGCAAATGAGGTTCAATGTGGATAAATGTAAAGTTATGCATCTGGGTACAAATAACATGCATGCATCGTATGTCTTAGGGGGGATTAAACTGTTAGAGTCACTGGTAGAGAAGGATCTGGGTGTACTTGTAGATCACAGACTACAAAATAGCATGCAATGTCAGGCTGCTGCTTCCAAAGCCGGCAGGATATTGTCATGTATAAAAAGAGGCATGGACTCAAGGGACAGGGACATAATACTCCCCCTTTATAAAGCATTGGTACGGCCTCACCTGGAAAATGCTGTTCAGTTTTGGGCACCAGTCCATAAAAGGGACACTGTGGAGCTGGAAAGGGTGCAGAGACGCGCGACTAAACAATATGGGGCATGGAACATCTTAGCTATGAAGAGCGATTAAAGGAGTTACAATTGTTTAGTCTTGAGAAGAGACGTTTAAGGGGAGATATGATAAACGTATATAAGAATATAAATGGCCCATACAAAAAATATGGAGAAAAACTGTTCCATGTCAAACCCCCCCCCCCAAAGGACGAGGGGGCACTCCCTCCGTCTGGAGAAGAAAAGGTTTAGTCTCAAGGGGCGACACGCCTTCTTTACCATGAGAACTGTGAATTTATGGAACAGGCTACCTCAGGAACTGGTCACAGCAGGAAAAAATTAAAAGCTTTAAAACAGGGTTAGATACATTCCTGGAACAAAATAACATATGTAAGAAACATAAAATCCCATCCCTTCCCCAATATCGCGCCACACCCCTACCCTTCAATTTCCTGGTTGAACTTGATGGACTTGATGTAACATAGGCACATAGCAGGGAGAGAAAGAGGTGGCAGCCTAACTACAGTGTGGTTGCAACAAAAAAAGGGGTTAACTACTGTTGCAAAACTACAACCCCAAGCATGCCTGGACAGCCGAAGGCATGCTGGGAGTTATAGTTTTGCAACAGCTGGAGGCACCCTGGTTGGGAAACACCAGTGTTAGAGCACAAAGGGGGGTAGGAGCTAACTACTGTGTAAGGGCACAAAGGGGGGTGGGGGCTAACAACTGTGTAGGAGCACAAGGGGGGCATAACTATTGTGTAGGAGCAGAAGGGGGGCATAACTACTGTGTAGGAGCACAAGGGGGGCATAACTACTGTGTAGGAGCACAAGGGGGGCATAACTACTGTGTAGGAGCACAAGGGGGGCATAACTACTGTGTAGAAAAGGGAGCATTCATAATTTGTGAAGTGCCATAAGAAGCAGTGTTACTGTGTAAGATGTCATGGGTGCACTGTAACTGTTTGGGGTAAAGTACTATGACAGTGTAGGGCATCAAGGTAGTGATTATTAACATTTAGGGTGCAATAGGTGAAAAGGATGTTGGAACAGTGAGGAGCCCAAGATGTTTGTCCAGCAAATGTTTAGAGAAACATAGTCCTGGCTTGAAGAAATGTTTATGGTGGTCTAGGACAGGTTTGGAAGTACAGGTAAAGACTGGCACATTCTGGATGGAAGTCTACTCTTTAATAAAAAAAAACATTTAATAGGAAGATTGCCCAGAAAGAAACAACCTCACCAATATATGAGCACAGTGCTAGGCTGCTGATCCATACAAAATGGAGAATGGACAACCCCCTAAGCTATCTCAATGTGGTTATCCAGGCTAGATTCCATTTGTAGAATAGAAGAACTGCTGAGCTGGGAACATGACAAAGTTGTGGGAACCCTGGTTCACCTGCCGTAAAGAGAAAAACACCACCTCTATGTGACCTTACTTAGAGGTTCTTCTAAACCCTTCCTAACACAACACTAGGACTCTGGAGTTCACCTACTATTCACCTGAATATAGTCACAGTAATACTGTCATATCTCAATTTATCGATTAACACTATGATAACACTCACGCCTTACAGGTTCCCTCCTCCTTTTCTAAGTTTGGTACTTTGACTTAGGAATTTTATCATTGTGGCTCTATAGAAATACATTCTGATGGTAACACTATTATGCACAATTTCTCTCTCTGTTTACTGTTTATATTCTGTTATAATACATAATACCTGATATACGTGACCTTTATAAAAAAAATTTAGACCTGTCAGCCCACTATAACTCTTTATTTATATAGCAAACACAGATAAGCAAAACACTGTACACTTTAATCTGTACTGTGCAGTAGTCAGGTATGGTCTGCAGAATGCCTTTGTAGGATTGAGAACTACTACTATATGGTCCCTGTATGGTGCAAATATTGATGTTTGTATAGAAGATTTTATTAAGTAACAGTATAGCGGTATTATTTAGTTATTATGTGATGATCATTGTGTGATAGTATTGTTTAAACCTTGTATAATAGTATTCTAGTTATATTGGTCTTGATATTCTGGGTTTTGTTCAGTAAGTGTGGGGTTAATATTTGCTATTTGTATAGTGGTATAATTAGGCAACTGTATTGATTTTGTCATTTATTATAATACATTTGTCTTAATTTTGAGATATACACCAGAAATACTATAATATTCCTGAATCAGGCACCCAATACTATGTGATACCATGAGTATGTATATAACAGAGCTGCTACCATCCACAACCCACATATTCTCTGAATAGCACAGAGGGGCTCAGACAGTGTCTTAACATAGTAATGTCTCCTGTCTCCCTTCTATAACTGGGAGGGAAAGAATCTCAGGAGTTCCTAGACCTGAGGACATAGCACTCCCTAAATAACTGCTTGAAAGCATGTAGGAGAAGCCAACTTACGTGAAAGTCATTGGCCCTTATTTACTAACAGGATTCCTACTCTTTTTGTCAGGTTTTGAGCCTAAATTCTGTCACACAGAATGTGAATTTTCAGGGAAGAAAACCCTACACTTTAATGCATGTATAAAGTTTCTGAAAGCGAAGTAAATAAGTAAATACCATGAAAAAAGGTCGGAACAGCAAAAAACGCAACAAAACCTACACTCCACTTTTAATAAATCAGGGCTATTGTCCTTGTCAGGAACCATTCCATTCTAAAGGTTGTCTAAACATCACAGAGTACATTGTGCTGCATACTTTATCATATAACAGAAACATTTGGGCCATTTGTATTATCCTCAACAATCCAATACACTACATAATCCATATCTGTTCCATTCTTAGCTCTATACTTTTGAATCTAACTTCTAATTTGCTTTGTTAGACCTTTCTCTATAAAGTACCAACTAGAAAAACACCAATCAGGTGAGGATAAAACTTAACTTTTACTTAAATAATGATTAAACAACCACAGATAGGGTACACATAAGTTGATAGGGATGGGGATGAAGGGTACAGGTGAAGCCCTAACCTAAAGTCCCTAAGCACATGAGAATCTCCTATTTACTAGGTGTGGAATAGGGAGAGGGATACATGACAAAAATACAGTACAATACAGTGATTAGTGGCAATCCTATCTTGCCAACGCGTTTCACCCCTCTATACCTTTCTCTATAAGCAAAAGCTGCATGATGCATCCAGTATGGCTCCCATCTCTTACATACTGCTGTAATCCAAAGAAAACAATTGACATATTAATTTTATTAGCCAACATGTAATGCTTCTGTTTATTTTTAGAGTAGCTCCAGTTAATATGGCCAGATATACCATGGCGATAGCAGCTAAATGTGCCTGAAACAGGACCTCCATTTGTGCTGATCTTGAGCTGAGAAGGATGGATTTTGTTTACATATTTCTTCTCCAATAACTAAGGAATATGTATAGTTGGTAAGGAGGACAATGTAAAAACTATGGCATGAAGATTTGGTACACATCACTCCCCAATTATGTAGACATCAATCTACACTTTTTGTAATTTTGTTTTTTTTTTCAGCGGAGAGGGACCTTGCATCTGTGGCTCATTCTCCACTCACAGCTGTGACATGGACTCAGTGGAGGTGTCAAAAGCTAGACCACAGGCCGTGCCACCAGAGAAGACAACACTGGATCTCTAGCCCTTTTTGACACCAGTGATGTCTCCCCACGAGCTCTTTCAGCCAAATTCCAATTGTATTAGGCAAGTATAACCTTTTTTTCTACTTTTGTTGTATGGGCTGATCTGAAGATACAATAGGGTATACTGTACATTATATATAAATATATATATATATATATATATATATACACACACACCTGTATACAAACTATAAATCAGTATAGTAGTATTAAGGTCATAATGTACACCACTCCTCATCTACTGAACAGTGCCACTAAACTTGCCATTGTTCGCTATCACTTTTACTGTGTCAGAAAACTTTTGGAAGTCAGTGGCATACAGTAAGGCTTAAAGGGGTATTACAGCGTTGACAAAAAAAATACAAAGATTCCTGGGACAATGGGAAAAAGGAAAAAAAAAACTGTACTTACCTACCCCTGGTCCCCCCGCAGGTCTCACTGAAGCTCCCATTTCGACTGCTTAAATGGGCACTCTCATTAACCACTTAAGGACGCAGCTCATTTTCACCTTAAGGATGCAGCCCTTTTTTGCAAATCTGACCACTGTAACTTTAAGTATTAATAACTCTGGGATGCTTTTACTTTTCATTCTGATTCTGAGACTGTTTTTTCGTGACATATTCTACTTTATGTTAGTGGTACATTTTCGTCGATACTTGCATCATGTATTGGTGAAAAATTCCCAAATTTTATGAAAAATTTAAAATGTTGCATTTTTTTCACTTTGAAACTCTCTGCTTATAAGGAAAATGGACATCCCATTTCAGTTTTTGGGGGGCAGTTAGGTTCTATTACCTGACTCAGTATGTTTCCAACCAGTGTGACTCCAGCTGTTGCAAAACTACAACCCCCAGCATGTACTGATCGCCGAAGGGCACGCAGGGAGATGTAGTTATACAACAGCTGGAGGTATGCAACTACAACTCCCAGCATGGTGAGACAGCCTTTTGCTGTTTGTGCATGCTGGGAGTTGTAGTTTTGCAAGATATAGAGGGCCACGGTTTAGAAACCACCGCACAGTGATCTCCAAACTGTGGCCCTCAAGAGGTTGCAAAACTACAAATCCCAGCATGCCAAGACAGCAAACTGTTGTGTGGGCATGCTGGGAGTTGTAGTTTTGCAAGATCTAGAGGGCCACAGTTTAGAGACCACTGAACAGTGATCTCCAAACTGTACCCCTCTAAGTCTTGCAAGACTACAAATCCCAGCATGCCCAAACGGCTGTTGGGGCATGCTGGGAGTTGTAGTTTTGCAACAACTGGAGGGCTACAGTTTTGAGACCACTGTATAGTGGTCTCAAAACTGTAGCCCTCCAGATGTTGCTAGGCAACTACTCACCGTCCTGCGTCCTGAAGAGTTTAAAAATTTTTGGTAATAAAAAATATTTTTAATATACTTTATAAAAAAAAGTTTTCTGTTTTATTTGTGTTTAAAAAAAGCTGCCACTAGGTGTCTCCCTACTTGCCCAGAGCACATTTTTTTCCCCATCTTTCTAACAGACTTTGGACTTCTGCTGGCCCGGCAGAAGTCCAAACACAAGAAATGCGGTCTGGGGTGCTGAGGGGTGTGTGTCCAGCCTTATCCAACCATAGCTCATCTCACACTTAACTGCCGTTTGCTGTGTGTAGCAGAGTAAGGGAGGAAGTTCTCCCCTGTATGGCTCCAGATGATGTCACGTCTGCTGGGTAACGCCCCTTCCCAGTCTGTGAATCTGAACCTGAGGCTGAGCAGAAAATACAGAGCAATATCAAGGTAGATAACTAAAAAATAATTAAAAAAAATAAAGGTAGGGGGTGGTTTATCATGAAGGGGCAGTGAACTGGGAGGATTATATAATTTATCAAGTTAATGAGAGCTACTCTTTAAGGTCCTTTGCAGCTCCTGTCTTCTGCCTGCTTCCCCGACAAGCTCAGAGCATGACTCCTCTCATCTTGGAAGCAGGCAGACAACAGGAGCAGCGGGGGACCTAAAGCAGTTGAATTGGGAGCAGTCGATGACCAGAGGCAGAAAAAACAGGGGCTGAAGTGAGACCTGTGAGGGAATGGGTTAAGAAATAAAGTATTCTTTTCTATGGTGCCAGCTATCAATTAATTTTTTTTCATGTGCCGTGGCAATATTTTTAGGCCCATGTCGAAGTGCTGCAGAGCTTGAAACAGCTGTCATCCCAGTGAACTGCTTGTCACTCTGCTTGACTCTCCCTCTGTTTGCATGTATGTTTTGCAAATAAAGAAATCAGAAGACATCCGGTGAGTGCTCCATTATTTTTGCTTATTGCATGCTGAATATCTGTTGATCCTCTTGGTGTCACACCAAGGTTGGTCTTAGTGGGCATATATGGCTGGGACTGTGGTGCCATCCATGTTCAGCTATTTACTGAGTTGAGCGTGCAGTAGTGCCAGAAGCTTTTGTTCTCCACTTGCTGGATTATGCAGACAATTGTTTACTGCATCAATATGATGCCAATGAATGGACATCACTTATAAATGTATACCCAAGAGAAATATAAAAATATCTTGTCATGCTCATCACAATGGTTGACATAATAGAGATGCTAGGCATGTATTCTGGATATGACCTAAAGCACATTACACAATAATACTAATGATATTTAATCAACAACAGTTCACACTCTGAAATAAAAAGCAACCAATGAGACAAGATAAATGCTTTGGACTACTTCACATATGGATCAATGGGCACTTGTCTACATCCTTAGTTCTATTACTTTTCAGAAGTGTATTGTGCCCAGCGCATTCCAATTACAGAGCTGCTGCCTTTCCTCATTTGAACTCTCGTAAGTTGTCAGCTTCCAGATCCAAATAAAGAGATACAGCCCAATGTCTACAAGACTCACCATATAAACAGGCAGTTAGGCCATGATAGGCATAAAATCATCATTACTCAGCCCAACATGTCTGTATGTAGATGGAGGATGTGCAGCCCACAATGATGACATTAAAGCGCTACATGAACGATACAGTGATTGTCTGTGCAGCCCTTCTGTATGATCATTGAGCCATGCGAAGGCTCCTTAAATAAATGCCACTCTGCTAGATCAGCGCTTGTTTACAGGTGTGGGTCGGCCGGACTTAAATAAAAAAAATAAAAATGTTTAAAAAGTTAACACTTCCCTCAATTCACTTCTTCTTCTGCAAACTTTTAGTGTTCCCAGGTGGAAGTGCTGCGGTGATGTTGTACACATTTGATTTGACGCAGCAGCCAAGCACTGTCCTTAATGTTCCTGTTAAGAGCTGCCAAAAAATAGACTGGGCACAGCTATCGTGGCACCATTATGAATGGCCATAGACTTGGAATTCTATTCCACGTTTTGCTGTTCTATTTAAATTGGGACACAGGGCCATCTTTATTGTGATCAGTGGGGTTCCAAGCAATCAGGCATAACCTATAGAGTGTTTTGCTGTGTATCCTATCCAATGTGGTTAAACTCCTGTAATGTTGCCAAACCCACAGATTTTGGTTTGACCGGCAATGTGTATGGGGACCTACATGGCAGATATAATAGAAAAGATGGCTCAGGCAGGTGGATTTTCCTTTTGTTTTTAGGGAAGATACTGTAGACCACCACTAGAGAGGTTTGGCTTTGTCCTCACTTCTTATTCACAACAAATACATGCGTGTGCAAGAATATCTAGAGCTGTCCACTAACAAGCATTTTGCCATTTTGACCGGCTTGTGTCACAAAGCTTTTGTTTGTTAACCCTTTGTAACCTCCCAGGCTACTACAGGATGAGAAACATGGTGCTCTTGGTGTATAGAGCTGAGCTTTCTTTTTGCGAGATAAACTACACAAAACAATGTAACAAGTAACTACAGATTTCACAATAAACAATGTTTGTGCATATCCACAAAAGTAAGTATTGTTTACATTGAGAGAGAGATCACATTGTTCTGGCCTAAGAACAAATATTTACAGTCATGACCCTGGAGTCCTTACACATATAGGGGCATATTTATTAAAGGAGAACTGCAGCGCAACACTTTTCACTTCTCCTGAGCGGCAAAAACAAAACAAAACAAAAAAAACATTCCTACATTCTCCCGTTGCGACAATATCGGCGTCCCGTTCCTCCGATGCTGCTCAGCTTCCACTGACTGCAGTGTGATGATCCGAGCCCAAAAAGTAAAAGGAACGGGACGCCAGTATCGGCGCAACGGGGGAACGTAGGAAGGTGAGTTAAAGTTAGTTTTTTAAATTTTTTGCAGCCAGCCCAGGCACAGGGGAAGTGAAAAGTGTTGCGCCACAGTTCTCCTTTAATTTATTGTTTAAAATGTGTCATGATAATTGTCCCTAAAAGGGAATACTTATAAAACAGACGCATGCTTTCATGCATGCTCTCACACAAGGGATGCACTTAAAGGAGATATCCAGTGGTGAAAAACGTATCCCCTACCCTAAGGATAGGGGATAAGTTTCAGATCGCGGGGGGTCTAACCGCTGGGGCACCCCGCAATCTCCTGTACGGGGCCCCCACAGCCCGCGGGAAGGGGGCGTGTTGACCACCGCCCGAAGCGGCGGCTGACACGCCCCCTCAATACAACTATATGGCAGAGCCAGAGCGCTGCCTTCGGCAATCTCCGGCTCTGCCATAGAGTTGTATTGAGGGGGCGTGTACAGAGAGATTGCGGGGGGGCCCCAGTGGTCGGACCCCCGCGATCTGAAACGTATCCCCTATCCTTAGGATAGCGGATCGGTTTTTCACCACTGGACTACCCCTTTAAATGCTAAATAAATTTGTCATGCTAGATAATAAGCCATACACAAGTAACACACCATCCACAACTAACAAGCAATACACTTTTTAAATGATAACTTTGTAAGTGCCTAAGGGTAAGGACACAAGTAACCGCTGTCACGATGCCGGCTGGCAGGAGGTGGATCCTCTGTGCCAGAGAGGGATTGGCGTGGACCGTGCTAGTGGACCGGTTCTAAGTCACTACTGGTTTTCACCAGAGCCCGCCGCAAAGCGGGATGGTCTTGCTGCGGCGGTAGTGACCAGGTCGTATCCACTAGCAACGGTTCAACCTCTCTGACTGCTGAAGATAGGCGCGGTACAAGGGAGTAGACAGAAGCAAGGTCGGACGTAGCAGAAGGTCGGGGCAGGCAGCAAGGATCGTAGTCAGGGGCAACGGCAGGAGGTCTGGAACACAGGCTAGGAACACACAAGGAAACGCTTTCACTGGCACAATGGCAACAAGATCCGGCGAGGGAGTGCAGGGGAAGTGAGGTATACATAGGGAGTGCACAGGTGAACACACTAATTAGAACCACTTGCGCCAATCAGCGGCGCAGTGGCCCTTTAAATCGCAGAGACCCGGCGCGCGCGCGCCCTAGGGAGCGGGGTCGCGCGCGCCGGGACAGGACCGACGGAGAGCGAGTCAGGTACGGGAGCCGGGGTGCGCATCGCGAGCGGGCGCCACCCGCATCGCGAATCGCATCCCGGCTGGAGGCGGTATCGCAGCGCACCGGGTCAGTGGATCTGACCGGAGCGCTGCAGTAGCGAGAGTGTAGCGAGCGCTCCGGGGAGGAGCGGGGACCCGGAGCGCTCGGCGTAACAGTACCCCCCCCCCTTGGGTCTCCCCCTCTTCTTAGAGCCTGAGAACCTGAGGAGCAGACTTTTGTCTAGGATATTGTCCTCAGGTTCCCAGGATCTCTCTTCAGGACCACAACCCTCCCAATCGACCAAAAAAAAAGTTTTCCCTCTGACCTTCTTGGAGGCCAGTATCTCCTTTACGGAGAAGATGTCCGAGGAGCCGGAAACAGGAGTGGGAGAAACAAGTTTGGGAGAGAAACGGTTGATGATGAGTGGTTTAAGAAGAGAAACGTGAAAGGCATTAGGAATACGAAGAGAAGGAGGAAGAAGAAGTTTGTAAGAGACAGGATTAATCTGGCACAAAATTTTGAAAGGACCAAGATAGCGTGGTCCCAATTTGTAGCTAGGGACACGGAAGCGGACATATTTAGCGGAGAGCCATACCTTGTCTCCAGGAGAAAAAATGGGGGGAGCTCTTCTTTTCTTATCAGCAAACTTCTTCATGCGTGATGAAGCCTGTAAGAGAGAATTTTGGGTCTCTTTCCATATGGTGGAAAGATCACGAGATATTTCATCCACAGCGGGCAAACCAGAGGGCAAGGGAGTAGGGAGGGGGGGAAGAGGGTGACGGCCGTACACCACGAAAAATGGGGATTTGGAGGAAGATTCAGAGACTCTGAAGTTATACGAGAATTCGGCCCATGGTAGAAGATCTGCCCAGTCATCCTGGCGGGAGGAAACAAAATGCCGTAAATAATCACCCAGGACCTGGTTAATTCTTTCTACTTGCCCATTGGATTGAGGATGATAGGCAGAAGAAAAGTTTAATTTAATCTTGAGTTGTTTACAGAGAGCCCTCCAGAATTTTGACACGAATTGGACGCCTCTGTCCGAGACGATCTGCGTGGGCAACCCGTGAAGACGAAAAATGTGTACAAAAAATTGTTTTGCCAACTGAGGCGCTGAAGGAAGACCAGGAAGAGGGATGAAATGTGCCATCTTGGAGAATCGATCAACGACCACCTAAACAACAGTGTTGCCACGGGATGGGGGTAAGTCTGTAATAAAGTCCATACCAATCAGAGACCAAGGCTGTTCGGGGACAGGCAGAGGATGAAGAAGACCAGCGGGCTTCTGGCGAGGAGTCTTATCCCGGGCACAGACAGTGCAGGCTCGCACAAAATCCACAACATCCGTCTCCAGAGTCGGCCACCAATAGAAACGAGAGATGAGTTGCACGGATTTCTTGATGCCCGCATGACCTGCGAGATGGGAGGAGTGACCCCATTTGAGGATTCCGAGGCGTTGGCGTGGAGAGACGAAGGTCTTCCCTGGAGGAGTTTGCCTGATGGAGGCTGGAGAAGTGGAGATCAGGCAGTCAGGAGGAATGATGTGTTGCGGAGAGAGCTCTACTTCCGAGGCATCCGAGGAATGAGAGAGAGCATCGGCCCTAATGTTCTTATCGGCAGGCCGAAAGTGAATTTCAAAATTAAATCGGGCAAAGAACAGAGACCACCTGGCCTGGCGAGGATTAAGCCGTTGGGCAGACTGGATATAGGAGAGGTTCTTGTGATTGGTGTAAATAATAACTGGAAATCTTGATCCCTCCAGCAGATGCCTCCATTCCTCCAGTGCTAATTTAATGGCTAGTAGCTCTCGATCCCCGATGGAGTAGTTCCTCTCCGCCGGAGATAAGGTCCTAGAAAAAAAACCACAAGTAACAGCATGCCCGGAAGAATTTTTTTGTAGAAGGACCGCTCCAGCTCCTACTGAGGAGGCATCAACCTCCAATAGGAAGGGTTTAGATGGGTCAGGTCTGGAGAGCACGGGAGCCGAAGAAAAGGCAGACTTGAGCTGTTTAAAGGCGTCTTCCGCTTGAGGAGGCCATGACTTAGGATTGGCATTCTTTTTGGTTAAAGCCACGATAGGAGCCACAATGGTAGAAAAATGTGGAATAAATTGTCTGTAATAATTGGCGAACCCCAAAAAACGTTGGATAGCACGGAGTCCGGAGGGGCGTGGCCAATCTAAGACGGCAGAGAGTTTGTCTGGATCCATTTGTAGTCCCTGGCCAGAGACCAAGTATCCTAGGAAAGGAAGAGATTGACATTCAAACAGACATTTCTCCATTTTGGCATAAAGTTGATTGTCACGAAGTCTCTGAAGAACCATGCGGACATGCTGGCGGTGTTCTTCTAGGTTGGCAGAAAAAATCAGGATATCGTCCAGATACACAACAACACAGGAATATAAGAGATCACGAAAAATTTCATTAACAAAGTCTTGGAAGACGGCAGGGGCGTTGCACAGGCCAAAGGGCATGACCAGATACTCAAAGTGTCCATCTCTAGTGTTAAATGCCGTTTTCCATTCATCCCCCTCTCTGATGCGGATGAGATTATAAGCACCTCTTAAGTCCAGTTTGGTAAAGATGTGGGCACCTTGGAGGCGATCAAAGAGTTCAGAGATGAGAGGTAGGGGGTAGCGGTTCTTTACCGTGATTTTATTAAGACCGCGGTAGTCAATGCAAGGACGTAGGGAGCCATCTTTTTTGGACACAAAGAAAAATCCGGCTCCGGCAGGAGAGGAGGATTTGCGGATAAAGCCCTTTTTTAAATTTTCCTGGATGTACTCAGACATAGCAAGAGTCTCTGGGGCAGAGAGAGGATAAATTCTGCCCCGGGGTGGAGTAGTGCACGGGAGGAGGTCAATAGGACAGTCATAAGGCCTGTGAGGAGGTAGAGTCTCAGCTTGTTTTTTGCAAAAAACATCCGCAAAGTCCATATAGGCCTTAGGGAGACCGGTTACAGGGGGAACCACAGGGTCACGGCAAGGAGAACTGGGAACCGGTTTAAGGCAGTCCTTGAAACAAGAGGAACCCCAACTCTTGATCTCCCCAGTGGACCAATCCAGGGTTGGGGAATGGTGTTGAAGCCAGGGTAGTCCGAGGAGAATTTCGGAAGTGCAATTGGGGAGGACCAAAAACTCAATTTTCTCGTGATGAGGTCCGATGCACATTAGGAGGGGCTCCGTGCGGAAACGTATGGTACAGTCCAATCTTTCTGTCACGATGCCGGCTGGCAGGTAGTGGATCCTCTGTGCCAGAGAGGGATTGGCGTGGACCGTGCTAGTGGATCGGTTCTAAGTCACTACTGGTTTTCACCAGAGCCCGCCGCAAAGCGGGATGGTCTTGCTGCGGCGGTAGTGACCAGGTCGTATCAACTAGCAACGGCTCAACCTCTCTGGCTGCTGAAGATAGGCGCGGTACAAGGGAGTAGACAGAAGCAAGGTCGGACGTAGCAGAAGGTCGGGGCAGGCAGCAAGGATCGTAGTCAGGGGCAACGGCAGGAGGTCTGGAACACAGGCTAGGAACATACAAGGAAACGCTTTCACTGGCACGATGGCAACAAGATCCGGCAAGGAAGTGCAGGGGAAGTGAGGTGATATAGGGAAGTGCACAGGTGATAACACTAATTGGAACCACTGCGCCAATCAGCGGCGCAGTGGCCCTCTAAATCGCAAAGACCCGGCGCGCGCGCGCCCTAGGGAGCGGGGCCGCGTGCGCCGGGACAGGACTGACGGAGAGCGAGTCAGGTACGGGAGCCGGGGTGCGCATCGCGAGCGGGCGCTACCCGCATCGCGAATCGCATCCCGGCTGGAGGCGGTATCGCAGCGCCCCGGGTCAGTGGATCTGACCGGAGCGCTGCAGTGAGGAGAGTGTAGCGAGCGCTCCTGGGATCTCCCCAGTGGACCAATCCAGGGTTGGGGAGTGAAGTTGAAGCCAGGGAAGTCCAAGGAGAATTTCAGAAGTGCAATTGGGAAGGACCAAAAGTTCAATCCTCTCGTGATGAGGTCCGATGTGCATTAGAAGGGGCTCCGTGCGGAAACGTATGGTACAGTCCAATCTTTCATTGTTTACACAATTGATGTAGAGGGGTCTGGCGAGACTGGTCACCGGGATGTTGAACCTGTTGACGAGAGAGGCCAAAATAAAATTTCCTGCAGATCCGGAATCCAAGAAGGCCACAGCAGAGAAGGAGAAGGCAGATGCAGACATCCGCACAGGCACAGTAAGACGTGGAGAAGCAGAGTAGACATCAAGGACTGTCTCACCTTTGTGCGGAGTCAGCGTACGTCTTTCCAGGCGGGGAGGACGGATAGGACAATCCTTCAGGAAGTGTTCGGTACTAGCACAGTACAGGCAGAGATTCTCCATGCGGCGTCGTGTCCTCTCTTGAGGTGTCAGGCGAGACCGGTCGACCTGCATAGCCTCCACGGCGGGAGGCACAGGAACAGATTGCAGGGGACCAGAGGAGAGAGGAGCCGGGGAGAAGAAACGCCTCGTGCGAACAGAGTCCATATCCTGGCGGAGCTCCTGACGCCTTTCGGAAAAACGCATGTCAATGCGAGTGGCTAGGTGAATGAGTTCATGTAGATTAGCAGGGATTTCTCGTGCGGCCAGAACATCTTTAATGTTGCTGGATAGGCCTTTTTTAAAGGTCGCGCAGAGGGCCTCATTATTCCAGGATAATTCTGAAGCAAGAGTACGGAATTGTACGGCATACTCGCCAACGGAAGAATTACCCTGGACCAGGTTCAACAGGGCAGTCTCAGCAGAAGAGGCTCGGGCAGGTTCCTCAAAGACACTTCGAATTTCCGAGAAGAAGGAGTGTACAGAGGCAGTGACGGGGTCATTGCGGTCCCAGAGCGGTGTGGCCCAAGACAGGGCTTTTCCAGACAGAAGGCTGACTACGAAAGCCACCTTAGACCTTTCAGTGGGAAACTGGTCCGACATCATCTCCAGGTGCAGGGAACATTGGGAAAGAAAGCCACGGCAAAACTTAGAGTCCCCATCAAATTTATCCGGCAAGGATAGTCGTAGACCAGAAGCGGCCACTCGCTGCGGAGGAGATGCAGGAGCTGGCAGAGGAGATGATTGCTGAAGCTGTGGTAGTAACTGCTGAAGCATAACGGTCAGTTGAGACAGCTGTTGGCCTTGTTGCGCTATCTGTTGCGACTGCTGGGCGACCACCGTGGTGAGGTCAGCGACAACTGGCAGAGGAACTTCAGCGGGATCCATGGCCGGATCTACTGTCACGATGCCGGCTGGCAGGTAGTGGATCCTCTGTGCCAGAGAGGGATTGGCGTGGACCGTGCTAGTGGATCGGTTCTAAGTCACTACTGGTTTTCACCAGAGCCCGCCGCAAAGCGGGATGGTCTTGCTGCGGCGGTAGTGACCAGGTCGTATCCACTAGCAACGGCTCAACCTCTCTGGCTGCTGAAGATAGGCGCGGTACAAGGGAGTAGACAGAAGCAAGGTCGGACGTAGCAGAAGGTCGGGGCAGGCAGCAAGGATCGTAGTCAGGGGCAACGGCAGGAGGTCTGGAACACAGGCTAGGAACATACAAGGAAACGCTTTCACTGGCACGATGGCAACAAGATCCGGCAAGGAAGTGCAGGGGAAGTGAGGTGATATAGGGAAGTGCACAGGTGATAACACTAATTGGAACCACTGCGCCAATCAGCGGCGCAGTGGCCCTTTAAATCGCAAAGACCCGGCGCGCGCGCGCCCTAGGGAGCGGGGCCGCGCGCGCCGGGACAGGACTGACGGAGAGCGAGTCAGGTACGGGAGCCGGGGTGCGCATCGCGAGCGGGCGCTACCCGCATCGCGAATCGCATCCCGGCTGGAGGCGGTATCGCAGCGCCCCGGGTCAGTGGATCTGACCGGAGCGCTGCAGTGAGGAGAGTGTAGCGAGCGCTCCGGGGAGGAGCGGGGACCCGGAGCGCTTGGCGTAACACTTTCATTGTTAACACAATTGATGTAGAGGGGTCTGGCGAGACTGGTCACCGGGATGTTGAACCTGTTGATGAGAGAGGCCAAAATAAAGTTTCCTGCAGATCCGGAATCCAAGAAGGCCATAGTAGAGAAGGAGAAGGTAGATGCAGATATCCGCACAGGCACAGTAAGACGTGGAGAAGCAGAGTAGACATCAAGGACTGTCTCACTTTTGTGCGGAGTCTGCGTGCGTCTTTCCAGGCGGGGAGGACGGATAGGACAATCCTTCAGGAAGTGTTCGGTACCGGCACAGTACAGGCAGAGATTCTCCATGCGGCGTCGTGTCCTCTCTTGAGGTGTCAGGCGAGACCGGTCGACCTGCATAGCCCTTTCCACGGCGGGAGGCACAGGAACGGATTGCAGGGGACCAGAGGAGAGAGGAGCCGGGGAGAAAAAACGCCTCGTGCGAACAAAGTCCATATCCTGGCGGAGCTCCTGACGCCTTTCGGAAAAACGCATGTCAATGCGAGTGGCTAGATGAATGAGTTCATGTAGGTTAGCAGGGATTTCTCGTGCGGCCAGAACATCTTTAATGTTGCTGGATAGGCCTTTTTTAAAGGTCGCGCAGAGGGCCTCATTATTCCAGGATAGTTCAGAAGCAAGAGTACGGAATTGTACGGCGTACTCGCCAACGGAAGAATTACCCTGGACCAGGTTCAACAGGGCAGTCTCAGCAGAAGAGGCTCGGGCAGGTTCCTCAAAGACACTTCGAATTTCCGAGAAGAAGGAGTGTACAGAGGCAGTGACGGGGTCATTGCGGTCCCAGAGCGGTGTGGCCCATGACAGAGCTTTTCCAGACAGAAGGCTGACTACGAAAGCCACCTTAGACCTTTCAGTAGGAAACTGGTCCGACATCATCTCCAAGTGCAGGGAACATTGAGAAAGAAAGCCACGGCAAAATTTAGAGTCCCCATCAAATTTATCCGGCAAGGATAGTCGTAGGCCTGAAGCGGCCACTCGCTGCGGAGGAGGTGCAGGAGCTGGCGGAGGAGATGATTGCTGAAGCTGTGGTAGTAGCTGCTGTAGCATCACGGTCAGTTGAGACAGCTGGTGGCCTTGTTGCGCTATCTGTTGTGACTGCTGGGCGACCACCGTGGTGAGGTCGGCGACAACTGGCAGAGGGACTTCAGCGGGATCCATGGCCGGATCTACTGTCACGATGCCGGCTGGCAGGAGGTGGATCCTCTGTGCCAGAGAGGGATTGGCGTGGACCGTGCTAGTGGACCGGTTCTAAGTCACTACTGGTTTTCACCAGAGCCCGCCGCAAAGCGGGATGGTCTTGCTGCGGCGGTAGTGACCAGGTCGTATCCACTAGCAACGGCTCAACCTCTCTGACTGCTGAAGATAGGCGCGGTACAAGGGAGTAGACAGAAGCAAGGTCGGACGTAGCAGAAGGTCGGGGCAGGCAGCAAGGATCGTAGTCAGGGGCAACGGCAGGAGGTCTGGAACACAGGCTAGGAACACACAAGGAAACGCTTTCACTGGCACAATGGCAACAAGATCCGGCGAGGGAGTGCAGGGGAAGTGAGGTATACATAGGGAGTGCACAGGTGAACACACTAATTAGAACCACTTGCGCCAATCAGCGGCGCAGTGGCCCTTTAAATCGCAGAGACCCGGCGCGCGCGCGCCCTAGGGAGCGGGGCCGCGCGCGCCGGGACAGGACCGACGGAGAGCGAGTCAGGTACGGGAGCCGGGGTGCGCATCGCGAGCGGGCGCCACCCGCATCGCGAATCGCATCCCGGCTGGAGGCGGTATCGCAGCGCACCGGGTCAGTGGATCTGACCGGAGCGCTGCAGTAGCGAGAGTGTAGCGAGCGCTCCGGGGAGGAGCGGGGACCCGGAGCGCTCGGCGTAACAACCGCTTTAGTTTGGCCAAGTAAAACTGTTGTATGTTACTATGGAGGAGCAGCTGGTTCCCTGTCCTACCTATCATTTTTATATAGGCATTGGATTATAGTGCCCACCTTTACCAGGCTGTACAGTTAAGGCTAAAGGCTGCAAGAGGCACTAAGTGGGCTATTATACTATACTACTATGCTATTGTATGGGGCACTAATGGCAACACTATTATAGTGGATTAATACATAGCATATTTTTATGCCATGGTTTTAGCCACAGTGAATCTACTGCAAAATTTAGCAAGTCTAGGATAAACACAGGTGGACTTTGCAAAACTTACAAAATCCACAGCAGAAAAAACACAATGGGGGGAGATTTATTAAAACTTGTGCAGAGGAAAAGTTGACCAGTTGCCCATAGTGACCAATCAGATTGCTTCTTTAATTGTTAAAAAGGCCTCTGAAAAATGAAAGAAGCAATCTGATTGGTTGCTATGGGCAACTGATCAACTTTTTCTCTGCACAAGTTTTGATAAATCTCCCCCAATGGACCTGATTTACAATGAAAAGAGGAGTGCAGGTTTCTTTGTGGCTTTTGATTCCTGACAAGTATTTTTTCATGGTATTTACAAATTTGATCCTACGTTTTGCTTATTTTTTATTTATTTTTTTACACATGCTTTGAGCTGTCTGGTTTTTCTAGAGGTCAAATCCCCCATTTTATGTGGGAACACAAAGTGTGTGACACCATTTGGGTCCAAAACCTGAGAAAAAACTGGATCACATTAGTGAATAACCCCCAATATGTGAGAGACCAAAAACATATGCTTTGCTTGGTGATACCCCTGATGCTTTATGATCCTTGCAGTGCTTCTGGGCACAGTAAACAGTTAAATGGTCACTGTCAGTTGCCTAAATGGAGGGAGGTGGGGATAGGTAGGAGAGTAAAAAAGTGGCTTGAGAAAGCCAGAGGCATAAAGGAAGACTGAATAGAGACTTTGAGCTCATAGTAAGTATTAGATGTAACCCTATTGATGAATTCACAACTTAGACTGCTCAACACTGCTCTATAATGTCCTCTATGATGTTGCTGCTTCTGAGGGTGTGCTATAGAGATATAGAGGAGTAGGATGTACAGTGTATGGGAGACATCATAGAGACGAGTCTCGACTCATTAAAATTACAGATGATGAACTATTGAAACTAGTGGACAGAAGGTTACCTGGAATGACAGATATGCTTCAACTGCAAAGGGTCACCATAAAGGGTCACTCCATTGATGTCTTTCCACATGGTCTCCATGGTTTGACATGGAGCAATGCAGCTCATGCTAGATGGCCAGGTTGCCTATGTAACCGTATGATGCCCAGCAAATTCCATGGAAGAGTCCTATTAATAAAAATAGAGCATGTGCACAGGCGTTGTACAGTTGCCTCAGCCACCTGACAGACCAACATGAGCTGTGTCTCTTCACGCCCAACTGTTGAGAGAATAAAGAACATCATCATTTAAATGACGCTTTTAAGCCTGCTCTATATGAACAACAGGTATTCCTATTATTTTAAGGGAATCTTTCAGCTCTATATCATGCTCAGAGCAACAGACATGGGATGAAAGAGAGATAAAACAAATTATGCCTATCTGTTTGTTGATGGCTGTTTGCAAAGTTATAAAATCATGTTTGCCTTCAAAGCTCAAGTGTTACATTATGCGCTTCGGCCACACACGCTGGCCGTGAGTGCATGGTCCCCTTACCTTCTGCTGCTGACGGGGCTGGGACTCGCATCGCGAGACGCACCCGCATTTGAGCCCCAGTCCGTCACTCTCTGGGTGTTGCTCCTGCCTCTCTGCTCCGGCATGAGTGTCCCCGTCCCCTAGGGCACGCGCATGCCAAAGCTTTAAGATTTAAAGGGCCAGTACGCTCATTAGTGTAATCCACCTGTGGCTCATTTATAAATTCCTCAACCCTCCTCATTTCCCTGCCAGATCTTTGTTGCCTTGTGCCTTTCAGAAAGCGTTCCTCAGTATTGCCTTGCCGTGTATCAGATCTCTTGCTCTTGTGACTTGACCTTGCTCCTCTGCCGCCTGCCTACTGAACTCCTGCTTCGCTTTGACTACGCTACTGTGCCGCCTGCCCTGACCTTCTGCTATCCAGACTACGAGCTGCCTTATCCCTCCTGTGCCTCTCATCTCCTCAGCCGCCTGTGTGGTTGAGCCGTGCCAGGGGTAGCGACCTGGGTGCCGCCTGCCGCAGCAAGTCCATCCTGCTTTGCGGCGGGCTCTGGTGAAAAACAACGGTATCTTAGACTACACTCCCTGATACGGTCCGAGTCATCTGCCACACAGGTCCAGCGGATCCACATCCACTGGGGTTCCTGTCTTCAGAAACGTGAGTGTTACATCAAGGGTCATATAGGCCAGGCTAAGCTGCAGCATGCACGCTTCCTCCCTCCTCCACCGCTTTCTGAGCTGCATAAATGATGAACAGGGGCTTAGTGCTGGAAGCTAAGCAAGGAGGGGTGGGAAAGAGGGAAGGGTTCTTAGAAGGAAAATAGGATTTTGTAAAGTTTGTAAACAGCCATCAACTAGGAAAGGTATAATTTGTTTTATCTCCATATCACCTATTTGCCCATGTCTGCAGTTCCGAGCATGATATAGAGATGATGACAGATTTCCTTTAATGTGTACCTGTCAGGTCCCACAAAAAATAATATTACTCAGTACCTAATCCTGACCATGTACATCTAATTTTTATGCCTCTATCACCTATATGTATTATAAAAATACCTCTTTTCATTAGCTCACAGTGTTAGAAATCCTCTCAGGGGAGGGGGGCATGTCCCTCCTTGTGGGGGTGGGAGGTGATTGGTGTGTCTGCTCATGTAGCCTTGTTTATGAGTCATCTCTTGTCCATGACTCATGGACAAGCCTGATGCTGCTGCAGGACTGTTTAGTGTCCCAGTAGGCATGGGGCCCCCTAGTGGTGGGATTTTCAGGAGCTGTTTTCTTTATTAAATATTCAAAACATTTTAAACAATCATAATTCAAAAGGTCTTTAATTTTAATCAGTAACAACATATAAAAAGTTGCTAGATTTGACAGTGCCCCTTTAAATTCCAGCATTACACATTTACAGCGCATGTTGAAGAAAGCTGCCAGAGTGATCAGGCAGCTGAATGCTGAGTTTCCGGCTATTGGAGACTGCTGAGCAGACAAAAGGGTATTCTTCCGCTTATGCCTATCATAAAACTCTACAAATGACTCAAGATGACTGCCTACCTTCTCACTCAACAATAACCTCATCCGAGGTGGATTGCCCGACATCCACACCGGTAGAACCAGGTAACCCCTCCAGTGACCCCTTGTATGAAGGGAACAATGGAACCATAGCAGCATCCAATAACTCCAACAAGAGAAGAACAAAGAAAACCAACAAGGGGAATCCAACCCTGAATTTTATTTCTACTTACTCTGGAGGCCACAGATTGGTGCAGCAAATCATAAAAAAGCATTGGAATGTTCTGAGGTCTGATCCCCATCTAAGAGGACTAATCCCCGAAAAAACGGGTTTTACATACCGCAGAGCTCCAACTCTGCGCAACATGATTGCCCCCAGCCGTGGGAAGAAGAAGTTGGTGTCCAACTTAGAACAGCAGAAAAAAGGCATCTCGAATATCATCCCCCAGAAGAACGGTGCCTTCAAATGTGGGCATCCGAGATGTTTGTGTTGTACCATCATCTGCCATAAACAATCAGCTGTCACTAGTACAGCGACAGGGGCCACCTTCCCTCTCAAATCTTATATGAATTGTCAATCCTCGCATATTATCTATTTGATCACCTGTATATGCAAAAAACAGTACATCGGACGACACAGCCCCTGCATCTACGTCTCAACCAATATAGGGCTAATATTAAAAAAGGATTTCTCCTATACAGCCTGTCTCGGCACATCAGTATTCATCATAAGGATGTTCAAAATCCAATTTCCATCATACAAATCGAACAAATCCAGGCTACCACCAATAACAGATCTGCTGTATTAAATAAAAAGGAAATGTTTTGGATTTATACCTTACAGACACTTAACCCTATGGGTCTTAATGAAGCGACAGAGGTGATATGTTGAAAATCTTGTTACTCACAGCCTCTGGGGACTTGTATTCCTAAATTACCTTTATCATGATAATTATATTGTCTTGAATTGAATGCATTGGACCTGTCTACGGTCCATCCTAGTGGATTATATATCCAAATTATGTATGTAAGGGGGCTTTGCAACGGTCTCTTTTTGTGCGGCTGTGTCTGGCGCCCCTCATCCGGGGATTGGCCTGGCGTCCAGCTGCTCAGCTTTGCGGCTGTCCATTTGTCTCTTGTCCCACACTATTGAGACTGCCGGTGTTTATAGGCATTCATTATCCCTGCCCGATCATATGTATGCCTTTCTAGACTTATTGGGCTAGAAGTTTTTATTTTCTATTATTAGAGTATATTAATGAGTTTTTTTTACTAATCTTTTATGTATGACATGCATCTATGACCTATATCCTGTATGAAAGTGTTTCTGAATATTACATTTGATTATATGATTTTCCGATTTTTGCTGGCTTTTTCCCGTATTTAAATCACAGCCCGTCCCACTAGTCCTCTAAGGATTGGACCTGAGGAAGAGGGGAGCGTGTCCCTTCGTAACGCGTAGTCCGAATTGATTCTGAATAAAGATGCCTTTACTTACCATCGGCTTTTGAACTCCATTCCTGCCACACGGGCGAGCGCCGCAACAGGATCGCTTCTTTTTCATCACTGAACACATTCTTCCGCTTTTGTTGTAAAGAACAGAAGCAGCACCTCTGCCTCTTTTGTTGATCTGCCTCTATTGGTCAAGGTAATCAAGTTATAGTAAGGCAGCTGCCCGGTACATCTAGATCCAGCTCAGGCTAGTTGTGGCAACTAGTGGGGGCTTATGTGTTAAAATGCCGGTTGTAGTCCCCCCGTGTCAGCCAATCGGTCCTCTTCTGATACAGTCTGCCTAGGCACACTATACTACTGTAGAAGAGATAGCACTATACAATGCTATGCTATGGTATAGCACTGAATAATGAAAACTATTTAGTGACTGCATGTAAAAGAACCCTATGGGGACTTAAACATTGTAAAATACATAATAAAAATGTTTTTAAAAAATATATAAAAAGTCTCTTCCTTAATAAAAGTTTAAATTACCCCCTTTATGCACTTTTACAAATATATATATATATATATATATATATATATATATATATATATATATCATAACTATTAAAATATGTTCATTATCCCTTAACAAAACAAATGCCAGAATTGTGCAGATTTTTGGTCACATCATATAGCAGAAAAAGCCATTAAAAAAATTAGAAGTGATCAAAAAGTCCCATCAAAACATCTGCAGATCACAGTGTGAAAAAATAAACCCTCAAACAGAACCATATATGTAAAAATAAAAAGGTTATAGGGGTCAGAATAGGGCGTTTTTAATTATTTGTTTAAAAAGTTAGAAATTTTTTACAAGTAGCAATAATAATTTAGCTACGTAAACATGGGTATCTTTTTAATCATATTGAGCTCACAGGATAAAAAGAACATATCAGTTTTACCGTGAAGTGGTACTGATTAAAAACGAAACCCTCCAAAAGTTGCAAAATTGCTGTATTTTTCAATTGTCCCCCCCAAAATATATATGTATATACAGTCATGGCCGTAAATGTTGGCACTCCTGAAATTTTTCTAGAAAATTAAGTATTTCTCACAGAAAAGGATTGCAGTAACACATGTTTTGCTATACACGTTTATTCCCTTTGTGTGTATTGGAACTAAACCAAAAAAGGAGGAAAAAAAGCAAATTGGACATAATGTCACACCAAACTCCAAAAATGGTCTGGACAAAATTATTGGCATCCTTTCAAAATTGTTGAAAAATAAGATTGTTTCAAGCATGTGATGCTCCTTTAGGCTAAGTTTCCACTTGGTTTTTTTCTGGCAGTTTTTGGAATACAGCCACTGCAGTTTTTGTGCAGAAGTGGATCCATAAGGGAGGAGAAGTGTAAATCCTTCCTTAATATGTCCTATTCCTTTTGAATACACTTCTGGCTTTGGCTCAAAATTGCAGTGGCAGTAATCCAAAAACTGCCAGAGAAAAAACCAAGTGGAAACTTAGCCTTAAACTCACCTGGGGCAAGGAACAGGTGTGGGCAATATAAAAATCACACCTGAAAGCAGATAAAAAGGAGAGAAGTTCATTTAGTCTTTGTATTGTGTGTCTGTGTGTGCGCCAAACTAAGCATGGACAACAGAAAGAGAAGAGAACTTGAGAACCAAAATTGTGCAAAAATATCAACAATTTCAAGATTACAAGTCCATCTCCAGAGATCTAGATTTGCCTTTGTCCACAGTGCGCAACATTATCAAGAGGTTTGCAACCCATGGCACTGTAGCTAATCTCCCTGGGCGTGGATGGAAGAGAAAAAATTGATGAAAGGTGTCAACGCAGGATAGTCCGGATGGTGGATAAGCAGCCCCAAACAAGTTCCAAAGATATTCAAGCTGTCCCGCAGGCTCAGGGAGCATCAGTGTCAGCGCAAACTATCCGTTGACATTTAAATGAAATGAAACGCTATGGCAGGAGAACAAGGAGGACTACATTTTGCCAAAATGTACTTGAGTATTGAGTTGAGTATGGTGGAGGTTCAATTATGTTTTGGGGTTATCTTGCTGCCTCTGGCATTGGGCGCCTTGAATGTGTGCAAGGCATCATGAAATCTGAGGATTATCATGGATTTTGGGTTGCATTGTACAGCCCATTGTCAGAAAGCTGGGTTTGGGTCCGAGATCTTGGGTCTTCCAGCAGGACAATGACCCCAAACATACATGAAAAATCACCCAGAAATGGATGGCAACAAAGCGCTGGAGAGTTCTGAAGTGGCCAGCAATGAGTCCAGATCTAAATCCCATTGAACACCTGTGGAGAGATCTTAAAATTGCTGTTGGGAAAAGGCTCCTTCCAATAAGAGAGACCTGGAGCAGTTTGCAAAGGAAGAGTGGCCCAACATTCCGGCTGAGAGGTGTAAGAAGCTTATTGATGGTTATAGGAAGCGACTGATTTCAGTTCCAAAGGGTGTGCAACCAAATATTAAGTTAAGGGTGCCAATAATTTTGTCCAGCCCATTTTTGGAGTTTGGTGTGACATTATGTCCAATTTGCTTTTTTTCTCCCTTTTTTGGTTTAATTCCAATACACACAAAGGGAATAAACATGTGTATAGCAAAGCATGTGTTACTGCAATCCTTTTCTGTGAGAAATACTTCATTTTCTTGAATCTCTCTCTCTCTCTCTCTTTCTATGTTAACATGAAAGATATCAGATTGCAAAGTAAAACTGTGCAAAAAAAAACAGAAACAAAGAAAAAAAAAACAATAGGGTTACGTTGATAAAATAAATGCTTATGTTTATATATAAAAAAAAAAAAAAAAAAGAAGTTAACTTTTTTTGGAAAGCAGCCAAACATTGTTATACAGCTATGGGTTATGCTGATAGGGAAAAAAAAAAAAACCTTTATGGTTCTTAGAAAGTGCTGTCGTCGGTTCTAGGCTTACTCCGGTAAAAAAAAAACATTTTTTTTTTTAACCTCTTAAGGACCAATGACGTTGTGGAACGTCATGGCACCCTGGGCCTTAAGGACCAATGACGTTCCACAACGTCATGGCGTTTTCCAGTCTCTGCCGCTCGCCGGGCAGAGATCGGAACTGGGTGCCTGCTGAAATCCTTCAGCAGGGATCCAGGGCAAACGCTGAGGGGGGCCATGTAGGCCCCCCATGTCAGCGATCGCCGCAAATCGCAAGGGAAATCGCCCTTGCGATCTGCGGCGATACCGGGCTGATCGGGTCTCTGGGACCCGACCGCCCGGTAATTTTGCATGATCCCGGCTGTCACAGACAGCCAGGACCATGCTGGAGCCTAGGAGCGAGGTGGCAAGCCGGCCACCTCCTCCGATCCCCTGCGATCCGTTGGTTAGCTAACCGATCAATTGCAGGGGGGGCGGTTACTTCCTCTTGAAGTCCGGAGAGGATGGGAGGAAGACCGGAGGACGCGGCGGGGGACGGGGGAGTGCTGGGGACCGGCCCCGGTACTTACCTCGTCCCTGAAGACCCGGATCCCGGCGACGGAGACGGCGGCAGCGGCGACAGGTGAGTTGATCTTCAGCCGCGGTCGGGCCCTTTACAGCAATGCACGTCGCCGTAAAGCGACATGCATTGCTGTAATGGGACCCTGTAAACTACAACTCCCAGCATGCCCAGACAGCCCTTGACGTCTGGGCATGCTGGGAGTTGCAGTTTTGCAACATCTGGAGGTCCACAGTTTGGAGACCACTGTGCCCTTCCAGATGTTGCAAAACTACACATCCTCAGCATGCCCTTACTGTCCAGGCATGCTGGGAGTTGTAGTTCTGTAACATCTGGCCCTTCAGATGTTGCAGAACTACAACTCCCAGCATGCCTGGACAGTTTTGGCATACTGGGAGTTGTAGTTTTGCAACATCTGGAAGGGCACAGATTGGGAACCACTGTATTAGTGGTCTGTAAACTGTAGTCCTCTAGATGTTGCAAAACTACAACTCCAAGCATGCTGGGAGTTGTAGTTTGGCAACATCTGGCTCTAAAGATGTTGCCGAACTACTACTCCCAGCATGCCTGAGAATGTTTGGGAGTTGTGGTTTTGCAACATCTGGAGACACACTGGTTGGAAAACATTGTCTGTTTCCTAACTCAGTGTTTCCCAACCCGTGTGCGTCCAGCTATTTGCAAAACTATAACTACCAGCATGCACTGATGGACTGTGCATGCTGGGAGTAGTGGTTTTGCAACAGCTGGAGGTCCCCCCCCCTGTGAATGTACAGGGTACATTCACATGGGCAGGGGGCTTACAGTGAGTATCAGGCTGCAAGTTTGCGATGCAGCAAATTTTGCGCGGCAGCTCAAACTCGCTGTAACCCCCCGCCCGTGTGACTGTACCCTAAAAACACTACACTACACTAACACAAAATAAAATAAAAAGTAAAAAACACTTCATATACACATACCCCTACACAGCCCCCCTCCCCTCCCCAATAAAAATGAAAGCGTCTGGTACGCCACTCTTTCCAAAATGGAGCCTCCAGCTGTTGCAAAACAACAACTCCCAGTATTGCCGGACAGCCGTTGACTGTCCAGGCATGCTGGGAGTTTTGCAACAGCTGGAGGCACCCTGTTTGGGAATCACTGACGTAGAATACCCCTATGTCCACCCCTATGCAAATCCCTAATTCAGGCCTCAAATGCGCATGGCGCTCTCACTTTGGAGCCCTGTCGTATTTCAAGGCAACAGTTTAGGGTCACATATGGGGTATCGCCGTACTCGGGAGAAATTGCCTAACAAATTTTGGGGGGCTTTTTCTCCTTTCACCCCTTATGAAAAGGTGAAGTTGGGGGTCTACACCAGCATGTTAGTGTAAAAAAAAATTTTTTTACACTAACATGCTGGTGTTGCCCCATACTTTTCATTTTGACAAGAGGTAAAAGGGAAAAACGCCCCCCAAAATTTTGAATGCAATTTCTCCCGACTACGGAGATACCTCATAAGTGGGCGCAAAGTGCTCTGGGGGCGCACAACAAGGCCCAGAAGGGAGAGTGCACCATGTACATTTGAGGTGATTTGCACAGGGCTGGCTGATTGTTACAGCGGTTTTGACAAACGCAAAAAAAAAAAAAAAACCACATGTGACCCCATTTTGGAAACTACACCCCTCACGGAATGTAATGAGGGGTGCAGTGAGAATTTACCCCCCACTGGTGTCTGACAGATCTTTGGAACAGTGGGCTGTGCAAATTAAAAATGTTGTACAGCCCACTGTTCCAAAGATCTGACAGACACCAGTGGGGGGTAAATGCTCACTGTACCCCTTGTTACGTTCCTCAAGGGGTCTAGTTTCCAAAATCTTATGCCATGTGGGTATTTTTTGCTGTCCTGGCACCATAGGGGCTTCCTAAATGCGACATGCCCCTGAGCAAAATTTGTTCTAAAAAAGCCAAATATCACTCCTTCTCTTCTGAGCATTGTAGTTCGCCCGTCGTGCACTTCAGGTCAACTTTTGGGTTACCTCCATACTCAGAAGAGATGAGGTTACAAATTTTGGGGGGTATTTTCTGCTATTAACCCTTGCATAAATGTGAAATTTGGGGGGAAACACACATTTTAGTGAAATTTTTTAAACATTTTTTTACATATGCAAAAGTCATGAAACACCTGTGGGGTATTAAGGCTCACTTTATTCCTTGTTACGTTCCTCAAGGGGTCTAGTTTCCAAAATGGTGTGCCATGTGGGTATTTTTTCCTGTTCTGGCACCATAGGGGCTTCCTAAATGCAACATGCCCCCCAAAAACCATTTCAGAAAAACGTACTCTCCAAAATCCCCTTGTCGCTCCTTCCCTTCTGAGCCCTCTACTGCGCCCGCCGAACACTTTACATAGACATATGAGGTATGTCCTTACTCGAGAGAAATTGGGCTACAAATATAAGTATACATTTTCTCCTTTTACCCCTTGTAAAAATTCTAAAATTGGGTCTACAAGAACATGCAAGTGTAAAAAATGAAGATTGTGAATTTTCTCCTTCACTTTGCTGCTATTCCTGTGAAACACCTAAAGGGTTAACACACTTACTGAATGTCATTTTGAATACTTTGTGGGGTGCAGTTTTTATAATGGGGTCTTTTGTGGGGTATTTCTAATAAGAAGACCCTTCAAATCCACTTCAAACCTGAACTGGTCCCTGAAAAATTGTGATTTTGGAAATTTTGTGAAAAATTGGAAAATTGCTGCTGAACTTTGAAGCCTTCTGGTGTCTTCCAAAAGTAAAAACACGTCAATTTTATAATGCAAATATAAAGTAGACATATTGTATATGTGAAAAAAATAAAAATGTATTTGGAATATCCATTTTCCTTACAAGCAGAGAGCTTCAAAGTTAGAAAAATGCAAAATTTAAAATTTTTTCATCAAATTTTGGAATTTTTCACTAAGAAACGATGCAAGTATCGACAAAATTTTACCAATAACATAAAGTAGAATATGTCACGAAAAAACTCTCGGAATCAGATTGATAACTAAAAGCATTCCAGAGTTATTAATGCTTAAAGTGACAGTGGTCAGATGTTCAAAAAACGCTCTGGTCCTAAGGTGTGAAATGGCCTGGTCCTTAAGGGGTTAAATCCACTGGTGACGGCAGAGAGCACTGTGGTCAGACAGAAAAAAAATACACAACTTCTTCTGGAGCATACAGCAGCTGAAAAGTACTGGAAGGATTAAGATTTTTAAATAGAAATACATTTACAAATCTGTTTAACTTTCTGGCACCAGTGGATTTAAAAAAAAAAATGTTTTTCACCGGACTAATAAATAAAGGTATTATTGGGGAGATTTATCAAAACCTGTGTAGAGGAAAAGTGGTGCAGTTACCCATAGCAACCAATCAGATCGCTTCTTTCATTTTTAACGAGGCCTCTGAGAATTGAAATAAGTGATCTGATTGGTTGCTATGGGTAACTGCACCACTCTTCCTCTACACAGGTTTTGATAAATCTGACCCCTATATGCCTATGGCCTTCTCATACGGCAGTGAGCTCAAAACTGTGAGCCTTCATTTGTTGCAAAACTACAACTTCCAGCATGTTGGGAGTTGTTTAGAAACAGCTGGAGAGCCACAGGTTGGGGACCACTGCTGTATGAACTGCTCCCCCCACAAGCTTATGGCCGCTTCCCACGATGTCCTATATCCACAGCAATCAGTCACATCCTCCGCTCTGGAGTCAGTCACCTCATTCTCCCACCACGTTACATCCAACTATAGATCAGTCCATTTACCTACTGAAAAAAGGGGGAAGCGGGTAATATTATTTTACAGCAAACAAGATGATTTGACTCGAACCTAAACAGAATAGTGTCAGCTCCTGATATCTTATGATCTCACAGCAGGCTTTTTTTCTTCACTAAACGTAGATAAAACCACTAACAGTCGCTGAGGTGTCCCCCCCCCCCCTCCCATCTCCACACGAATGGTGCGGTCGTGAGCGGTGACGTCACCTTTCAGCTGTTCTGAGGAGAAAGGCTTGTAGCGAGTTTGAATGTGGTCGCAGATGGTGGGACATGGATGGTGAGAGGGCGGCACAGGAGGCGGCGGGGCTCGGATTGAACCTGCGGCCATCTACAGCTCCATTACAATGAAGAGGCTGCACCACTGAAAACTTACAAGAGACCGCGGGCAGCATCATCAACCTATCCCGAACCCACCCACTCCCTGCTCCGGGGTCGGAGGAAGTGACAACTTTCTGCCTGGACACCATCACCTCCACTATCCTGTCTATAGCTGGTAAAATAATCCTCTCTTCTATCTTCTCTGGCAGTGAAGGGGTTACTATTGAGAAAAGCTAAAGCAGAGTAAAAGAGCAGCCGTTGCTCATAGCAACCAATCAGGTTTTTTTTTTAACCTCTTGGGCAGTTTATTTATTATTATTATTATTATTATTATTATTTTTTTTTTGTTAATGAAAGCTGCAACCTGATTGGTGGTTGTGAGCAGCTGACACAGTTTACTTTTGTAGTAGTTGTGATAGTCCAGGTTGTCTGTTTATTGAGGTGTGTGCTGCTGGGACAGGGTGGAATCCAGGTCCTGAGGGGTTAATCGTGTATGAGGTTTTACCTGCTTGTGGGGTAATTATCACGTGTGAACATATAGGGCAGTGGTCCCCAGACTGTGGCCCTCCAGATGTTGCAAAACTACAACTCCCAGCATGCCTGGACAGCCAACGGCTGTCCAGGCATGCTGGGAATTGTAGTTTTGCAACATCTGGAGGGCCACAGTTTGGGGACCACTGATATAGGGCCATAAGTGTGATCTGCGTATTTATGGATTTCTACATTTTGTCTACTTCACACCATTGTAGTCAACGGGTAGCAAAATATGCAGCAGATCCTGTAGGTATGAACGTAACCCCCTAAGGCAGTGGTCTTCAACCTGTGGACCTCCAGATGTTGCAAAACTACAACTCCCAGCATGCCGGGACAGCCAATCCTATTTCGGTGGTCTCAATACTGCGGCTCTCTGGATGTTGTAAAACTACAACTCCCAGCATGCCCGGACAGCCAATTCCATTTCAGTGGTCTCAATACTGCGGCTCTCTTGATGGTGCAAAACTACAACTCCCAGCATGCCCGGACATCCAACGGCTGTCCGGGCATGCTGGGAGTTGTAGTTTTGCACCATCCAGAGAGCCGCAGTATTTAAGACCACTGCCCTAAGGGTCTATTCACATGTACAGTATTCTGCGCAGATTTGATGCGCTGAATTTGAAGCTGTGTTCAGTCATTCAGTTTACATTGAAATCTGCAGCAGAAAATCCTGCGCATCAAATCTGTGCAGAATACTGTACGTGTGAACGTACCCCCCCCCCCCCCCCCCTTAAAGGGAATCTGCCAGCACTAACTTGTTCATACATGGTAATAGTGAAGGTGATGCTAAATCTAATGCACTTTACCTTTTTTTTTTTTTATTCAGTTGCACAGTTTTTATCTTCTCTCCAGCACAAGGGGGGTAGTGGCACATGCACGCTCCTGGTTTGGGGCCATACACAATGACGTGCACATAGTGGTACCGTGCTGGGAAGCAGATGAGTATTTATGACAGTGACCAGCCAGGTGGGTAGAACAGTGCATGTGTGGGTCCCAGCGGTCAGATCCCTGTGATCAGCTACTTATCCCCTATCCCAGGCATAGGCAACCTTCAATGTTTTGGACTACACTCCCATGATGCTCTTACAGCCAAAATGCTGCAAAGCATCATGGGAAGTGTAGTCCAAAACATCAGCAGTGCCGAAGGTTGCCTATATGCCTGCCCTATACTATGGATAAGTCAATTTTGGCTGGAGTTCTCCTTTTAAAGGGGTACTCCGGCCCCAAGACATCTTATCCCCTATCCAAAGGATAGGGGATAAGATGTCTGATCGCAGGGGGACCCCCGCAATCTAGCATGCAGCATCCACCTGTAAGTACTGCTGGAAACTCTGTGTTATCCTTACCGACCACGGGGACGGAGTATCGGGACATCATGCCCCGCCCCCTCAATAGAAGTCTATAGATTTGCATTGAGGGGGCGGGGCGTGACATCACGATACTCCATCCCCGTGGTCGGGAGGCATAACACTGACAGCCTCCAGCGATTCCAGCAGTGCTTACAGGTGGGTGCTGCATGCCAGATTTTGGGGGTCCGCAGCGATCAGATTTCTTGGGGCCGGAGTACCCCTTTAAAGTGCATTAAATCCACCATCACCCACACTATCGCCCTGTTTGAACAGGTTAGTGCAGGTGATGCTGTTGACAGATTCCACAAGTGACCCAATGTGGGAAAGGATTAATCTATTATGAGCTTCTCATCAGGATATTTTGTGGAAGTGTTCCCCAACCTGTGGCTCTTCAGCTGTTGTAAACTACAACTCTCAACATGTCCTGACAATCTTCTGCTGTGTACAATCCGGTCATATTTTCTTTTTTTTACTATGATTTTTGCAAAGGCTTGGTATTTAGAGGAAAAATTCAGCAGGATCACCCGTATGTTCCTGAGATCCCCAAAAATCCTAATAAATAAGTCAGTGTCTTTGGTGCATCGGGAGCATTTCCTGCCCCTTTGTTGTACTGCCCACTCAGCCGCTCCATTGTGTGATGAATAGCGATCATTTAAAGGAGTACTCCAGCATTTTTTAAATTCTCCCATCATACCCAGGTGGCCGCAATTGGGGAAAGAAAACATAACAAAACCAAACAAACAAAAAAAAACTACCGGTAACTTGCCTTCCACCGCTCCCCTGGTGCAACTGGTATCGCTGTCCCGTCCACCAGTGCAGTCTGCTTCCTGCTTCTGGTGTCGGACCCATAAAACTGCTGCTTGGCTAATCGCTGGCCACAGTGAGGTCCCGCCTCCGCTGGTGATAGGCTGAGCGGCAGTGTCATGTATTGGGTAGCAGTAAGAAGCCAGAGGACGGGACAGCGGGAGATAAGTAAAGTTTATTTTATATTTTTTCATTGCGGCAGATCTAAGCTAAGTTTCAAAGTGTGGTCTGGACTGATTGTGGGCAAATGTTTTTGCTTTTGCAGTCATTTTTGTGCCTTTTTAAAAAGTTGCATATGATAGATCAGTAACTGTTGCAAAAGTGAAAACACGTTTGACTTCATATAGAGCATGTTTTTTTGTTTTTGGGCCGTAGTCTTGAGTTTTTAGCAGGCGATAATTGTTTTGGGATGTAACGTGATCAAAGAACTGCAATATTGAGGCTGCCAGGACAACGGCTCTCCTGACTGCAATAGTGCAGCGGCTAGGAGATCCGATCCACTTCACCACCAATTATGGCTTAAACATGCATTTAAATACTGCTGTCCTCTTTGACAGCGGCATTTAAAATGTTTATAGCTGCCAGTGGCAATCGACACATGTCAGCTATTAAAGGGGTACTCCAGCCCTAATACATTTTATCCCCTATCCGTAGGATAGGGGATAAGATGTCTGATCGCGGGGGGTCCTGCCGCTGGGGACCCCTGCAATCTGTCATTCAGCACCCACCTTTGCGAGGTCTCCTTAGCGCTGGAGGCTCCAAGTGTGCAGTGTGACGACCACAGGGCCGGAGTATCGTGACGTCACGACTCCGCCCCGTGTGATGTCACGCCCCCTCCCATAGACTTGCATTGAGGGGGCGGAGCGTAACATCACACGTGGGGCGGAGTCATGACGTCGCGATACTCCGGCCCCGTGGTCGTCACGCTGCACACTCGGAGCCTCCAGCGCTACGGAGAGCTTGCAAAAGTGGGAGTTGAATGACATTGCGGGGGTCCCCAGCGGCGGGACCACCGCAATCAGACATCTTATCCCCTATTCTTTTGGATAGGGGATAAGATGTATTAGGGCCGGAGTACCTCTTTTAACTGGGGTTTGCCTATTATAGAACAGATAAGTCAGGAGCCCACTCCTGTCATGGGTCACCAATGGGGTAAAAGAGCATGGGATGGGATCAAAAATAGATGTACTCCCCTTACACTGATCCCACATTGGTGTCATTCCCCATTACTGTGAGTCTACTCTTCTCCCAACATATAGGAAATGCTTGCTCAGCCAGTCAATAGTCAAAGCATTGGATCAGCAACAGATAAAAATACATGTTTTTACTTTCATGCAACTCTGAGCCCTTTTAAAGGGAAGCTGTCACATTGACATTGCAGTCTAATCTGCAGGCATGATGTTATAGAGCAGGAGGAGCTAAACACATAGTTTTGTAGGAAAAGTTCTAGAATAACACATTCCCATTCTAAGTAGTCATGTGGGTGGTCCTACTCGGTGATAGCTGTCTATTTGCACATTTAAAGGCGTACTCTGGTGGTGGTACTGGTGCCAGAAAGTTAAAGGGGTACTCCCATGAAAAACTTTTTTTTTTTTTTTTTTTTTTTTGTAAATCAACTGGTGCCAGAAAGTTAAACAGATTTGTAAATCACTTCTATTAAAAAAATCTTAATCCTTCCAGTACTTTTTAGGGGCTATATACTACAGAGAAAATGCTTTCTTTTTAGATTTCTCTGATGTCATGACCACAGTGCTCTCTGCTGACCTCTGCTGTCCATTTTAGGAACTGTCCAGAGCAGGAGAAAATCCCCATATCAAACATATTCTGCTCTGGACAGTTCCTGACAGGTACTGTGTACATTTACCCATAAAGGTTGGCATTTATCATTGTAGGTGTAAGTGAAGCATTTTTTTACACCTTTTTTGTGTGCTGATAATGTACAGGAGCACCAAATTTATTAAATGGTCACAGAACATTTGATACATTTTGTGCAGGTCACATTTTCTGAAATTTCTCTCTTCACATACACCAAAATGCTAAGTCTGGGCTGGTGTCGTTTTAGAGACTTTTCAGTGGCTTTGCGCCTTTTTTGCTCCTTTTCTCAAAAAAGGCTCAGTTCATAAAACCCTTCCATATCTTGTGTATTGCCAAAATCAGTGCATTGCAACTCAAAATCAGCAGAAATGTGTAAACCAAAAGGTGCAAAAAAGCGCACCTTTTTTGCACCTTTTCTAGGCACAAAAAAACTGTCTAAAGACAATGATAAATGGCGGCCAAAATGTGCATTTGTCGTAAGTGTGATGAGCTATGGACGCTGCAGCATGTCGTCCTGGTCATGACTCCTTATTATAAACAGTCCATTGCTGACCAGTAAAGCCATTTACCATTGTAGGTGAACATGTTATGTCTCCATATCGCTAGCTCAATGTTTCCCAACCAGGGTGCCTCCAGCTGTTGCAAAACTACAACTCCCAGGTCCGGGAATGCTGAAAGTTGTAGTTTTGCAACAGCTGGAGGCACCCTGTTTGGGAGACACTGAGCTCGGGATATGCTGAAATGGTGGCATGTCTCCATAGCCTGCATGCTGTGTGAATATTTGCTTATGTTGAAGATGCTCATCTGAATGCACTTTGCATTGGCTTAAGCAGAGCAGCTGCCTTCTATGTACATTTGCCTGTAATAGGAGGGACACTTGGTACAAATGTTTATTTGGCATGAAAGGTTTTCCTCTCTAAAGCCATGTTCACATGGCGGAATTTCAGCTAGAAATTCTGCATGCATTTATAGCCTATTCACTTAAAGGAGTACTGTAGTGGAATATAACTTCTCCCCGATCCGAAGGATCCTGTACGGGGTCGCGGCAGTGCTTAGAAAGCACCGTGCTGTCCCCAGCAGGAAGCCATGGCAGACAAGCCCCCTCCATGTATCTCTATGGGGTACATAGAGGGGCCTTACCATCCTCCACGTCATGTGGGGACTGAACCACCCTGGAATGCTGCGGCCAAGTACAGAAAATCATGGGGGGGTCCCAGTGGTGGGAATACCCTTTGGATAGGTAATAAGTTATATTCCACTACAGTGTTCCTTTAGGGTACGTTCACATTACGGAATTCCGTGAGTGGAATACCGGGCAGTGAGCATTACCATCAGTGTAAATGGGTTTCCGTGAGGAAATTCAGTGGCGGACAATTCCGCCGTTGAAATTGTTCCGCACAGAGAATGAACGTGTTAATTCTTTGTGCAGAATTCCGTGAGCACTGTATAGCCGCCAATGGTAACGGCGCGGTCCTACCGCCGGCTGCCAGGCTGAATCTCTGCTCATTGAATTCCACGAGTGGAGATTCCATGAGAGATCCGCAGTGTGAACGTACCCTAAAATGGAATTTCTGCAGCGGAAATTCTGCTATGTGAATGGGACAACGGAATTCCATTGAAGTGTGTTGGCTATAAATTCATGTAGAAATTATGGCTTGTGAATATAGCCTTATTCTGCCATCTCTGGGTTAGAAAATGTATCTAGCCGTGCCATCTCCCATGTCAAAAAAAAAAAGTCAAAATTCTGTAGCCAAGCCAGATTAGAGCCAGTAGGGAAATATAAAATGCCATTCCCCACCATTTCTTTAGTAGAAATCCTTGAATCACATGACTTGTAATGAAAAAAACATAAGGGGAAGAAGACATCACATAAAAACACTCCTGTAGTATATTAATGCTGGGAGTTGTATCTTGAGAGCGGCAGATTAGAGACCTGTGCTTTGTAGGCTGCTGCTGTTTGACACTAGGATCACACTGCCATTAACCTCTGTCCCATTCTGGGTGTTTTTTTTTTTTTCTTCTTCTTCGCACTGAATGGACCCAATGGCTGTGTGAATGATCCCTATCTTTTTACTTTATAAATTGTTCAATGGGCATTTAGTACCCTGAAAAAAATTATCAATGTCCCGATACCATTTTTTTAAGACCAAGTGTGAGTATCGATACTTTAATTCTAGTACTCGCCGATACCAATTGCGAGTATGTTTTATTTTAAAGGGAATCTGACACCAGGGTGAACCAGTTTCTAACGCGGCTTACCGTGATGATATGTGGGTCCTTGTTGTGTGCAATGGAGGCGGGTGCTGTAGTATGAGCCAGGATTTTTCTCTTCTCCATTGGGCAGAACAGGTGAGACCGATGCTCATATGGTGAGCAGCCGTAGAAACCGGGTCACCTGCACTATCTACCTGTAAATTCAAGTTAGTGCAGATGACTCTGCTGTAAGATTGCCTTTAATAGTAGGTACTATCCCCCTGTAGACATTAGTAACAGCCCCCCCCCTTGTAGACAGCAGACAGCAAGCCCTCGTCCCCGTTCTCCGCAGCCCCCTGTAGACCGCAGCCCCCACCCTTACAGACAGCTCACCTACGGCAGTCCTCTATCAGGTGCTGCCCCTCCGCAGACCCATTCTCATGGCATCCTATGGTGTAACAGCCCCCCTGTAGACATTAGTAGCAGCCCCCCCTTGTAGACAGCAGACAGCAAGCCCCCACCCTTACAGACAGCTCACCTGCGGCAGTCCTCTATCAGGTGCTGCCCCTCCGCAGCCCCGTTCTCCTGTCCGCATCATGGCATCCTATGGAGTAACAGCCCCCCTGTAGACATTAGTAGCAGCCCCCCTGTAGACCGCAGCCCCACCCTTACAGACAGCTCACCTGCGGCAGTCTCTATTGGGTGCTTCCCCTCCGCAGCCCCGTTCTCCTGTCCACATCATGGCATCCTATGGAGGAGCCATATATGTCACTTTGCTTCCTCCGTAGCATATTGCTGGGCGCAGTGGAGGAGGTGGAGTGACATGTGTGTCACATGCTCCTCCATGGAACACCATGATGTAGATAGGAGAATGGAGCAGCGGCCGTGATGAGGATGGGAGAACGGGGCAGCGGAGCGGCAGCAGGTGTCGGATTAGGTATCGGGGACATTTAACGAGTCCCTGACACCATGCAAATGGCAAGTAGCGGCCCTGATGCCGATACTAGTATCGGTATCGGGACATCCCTAAAAGAAATAATGGAAAAGGTAAATAAATTCAGCCTATGGCAGTGTTTTCCAACCAGTGTGCCTCCAGATGTTGCAGAACTACAGCTCCCACTGCTGGGGACCCCCGGGATCTCCACTGCGGCACCCCGCTATCATTACTGCACAGAGAGAGTTCGCTCTGCGTGTAATGACAGGCAATACAGTGGCCGGAGAATCGTGACGTCACGGCCCGCCCCCTCAATACAAGCCTATGGGAGGGGGCGGTCGTCACGCCCCCTGCCATAGACTTGCTTTAAGGGGCGGGGCGTGATGTCACGAGAGGCGGAGCCATGACATCACGCTGCTCCGTCCCCTGTGTCGCCCGTCATTACGCACAGAGCGAATTCGCTCTGTGCAGCAATGATGGCGCGGTGACGCAGCGGCGATCCCGGGAGTCCCCAGCAACAGTATCCCGGCAATCTGACATCTTATCCCCTATCCTTTTGGATAGGGGATAAGATGTCTAGGGGCGGAGTACCCCTTTAAGGCTGGTGGGGCAGGGAGAAGCTGACTTGAACTGCCCCGATGACTTGTGGTTCAGGCAGCATGAAAGTGATGACTAGTACCTTTATATACATCAGCACTCCTCTCCAGGACAAGGTGGAACACGTGATGTTTCTACAAAGGGTCTTCAGCATGGAATGTGTGATATATTGTCATTGACTAATGTTACAGCCACATCAGAGATACAATGGCTCAGCCATATTTTATAAATAGGGGAGGTTACATAAAGGAGGGCGAACCAGTCCCCAACTAATCTCTGGATGTGCAAAGAGCGGAGGGGGAGACAGCCGAATATGGCACTTTAGATGTCTCCAAAGGGGCAAAATGATAGAAGGGGAGACAAATAAGGGAATATTATAAGCCTTTATTAGAATTATGTAATCACCGTAGTTCTGTGGCTGGTGAATAGGGTCAAGTCCTTTGGCATCCCAACAGTAACAGGGTATCCTGTCCCACCTGGCACACAAATGTGTTTCCCATGTCAGGCTGGTAATTCTTTTTGGCAATAAAATAACTAACTTATGCCAGACTTGGTTTTGGCTTCCTCAGATCCCCATGTTAGCGTGGGAATGGCAGCAGCTGGTGAGGAGGCTTGGCATTTCATAGTGAAGCCTCGCATTACTCTGTCCATTCTGCCCTGTCTGTACTCCATATTACAGACTGGTAGCGACGCCGCTTCTGCATTGCTTCCATACTTTGTAACTTCTGTCACCTGATCTACTGACCCTTCTCCACTTGAGCTGTGTCTGTCGGTGCATGCAGCTAGGATGGGATATATAGCCCATTGCCTGTCCCGATTGTCATGTCAGCTATGGCATTCATCCTCCCTTGCCACCCTTGTCTGTTGCTGCACCTTTTTTTTTTTTTTTTTTTTTTTTTTTTTTTTTAGCTTATCAGTTTCACTACTGTAAGTCTGTTTTGACCACCCACACATACAGTATTTTACTTTTGAGCCTATTGAAGCCTATATTGTAATGCATTGATGAATACATAGATAGATATGTGAACTATGGCTTCTAAGAATTCCAGTCATATATTAGTTGGCTACAAAAGTGACCTCAAATACTTTATGCATAACCATTGTTTGCCTTCAGGTTTTAGTGCAGCTTTTGTAGATTTTATAGAAATGTATGCTTGGTAGAATATGATGCCTGAAGAAGAACCCTAGTAGGCTTTAAAGCTCACCATCATTCATTTTTGTTAGCCATTAAAGGGGTACTCCCCTGGAAAACTTTTTATTTTATTTTTTTATTTTATTTAAATCAACTGGTGCCAGAAAGTTAAACAGATTTGTAAATTTCTTCTATTAAAAAATCTTAATCCTTCCAGTACTTTTTTATGGGCTATATACTACAGAGGAAATGCTTTAATTTTTAGATTTCTCTGATGTCATGACCACAGTGCTCTCTGCTGTCCATTTTAGTAACTGTCCAGAGCAGCACATGTTTGATATGGGGATTTTCTCCTGCTCTGGACAGTTCCTAAAATGGACAGCAGAGGTCAGCAGAGAGCACTGTGGTCATGACATCAGAGAAATCTAAAAAGTAAAGCATTTCCTCTGTAGTATATAGCCCCTAAAAAAGTACTGGGAGAATTAAGATTTTTTTAATAGAAGTAATTTACAAATCTGTTTTACTTTCTGGCACCAGTTGTTTCAAAAAAAAAAAGTTTTCCACGGGAGTACCCCTTTAACCCCTTCACGACGAAACGTACATGTATGGCGTGTCACTTGGCGCGCGGCGACGTACATGAACGTCACGGGGTTCCGGGAGCGCCGCGTCAACCGTAGCGGTCATCGGGCCGGGATGACTGCTGTTATCTAACAGCAGGCATCCCGGCACATCACCGAGGGGGGTCCTGAGAATTCCCCCCCCCCCCCCCCCCCCATGACCGCGATGGGCGCAAATCGCAGGTCAATTCAGACCTGCGATTCCGGGTCATACGGGTCACTGGTCACCCGGAGACCCAGAAAATAAGAGGGATCGGGGGTGTCCAAGGCACCCTTGATCCCCCTGAATAGGAGTTAGGTGGCAGGGGTGCCATCCCTCCTATACCTGCTATTGATCGGCCGAGCAGACCGGGGGAGGGGGGGGTTAATGTTCGGTTCCTCCGCTTTGCCCACCTGTCGGTGTCCGGGCAAAACGGGGGAACTGTCCGGCGCCGAAGGTCCCTTACCTGGATCCCGGCGCGCGATCCTCCATGCGGGGAGGCCACACGTGCGGCGGCGGCGGCAGCAATTCATCCGGGTCCTGCTAGGCTAGTTGTTGCCTAGCAACATCTGGAGGGCCACAGTTTACAGTGGTCTCTAAACCGTGGCCTCCAGATGTTGCAAAACTACAACTCCCAGCATGCCCAGACAGCTGTTTGCTGTGTGGGCATGCTGGGACTTGTAGTTTTGCAATATTTAGAGAGGTTCAGGTTGTAGATCACAATGCAGTGGTCTCAAACTGTAGCCCTCCAGATGTTGCAAAACTACAACTCTCAGCATGCCCAGACAGCAGTTTGCTGGAACAAAAGGGCATCACTACCTGCTATCACATGTAAACCTAATACACTCTGTGCAAATCAGGGGCAGAAATATGCATTGCATATAAGTGAAACAGACACTAGTCTCCAAACCTGTATAAGAGCAAGCATAAAATATAGACCCCATAAAAAGGTTACAAAATACTAGAAAGTGGAGTAGGAGCAACGTGTTTTGCAGGGCTGATTCTAATCTATTAAATCTACCACATCTGGACCCCTTTTAATATTATTGCCTATTGAGAATATATATTGGCCAAAAGTATGTGTGCGCCTATCACACCAACATGAGCTTTTGTGATATGCTATTCCATAACCATGAAAAAGTGAGTCCTAATTATTCAGCTAAATGGATGTGTTTTTTTATGAAAAAAATAAATTCAAACAGAAAAAAGCGCAAACATGTGCCGTTAATCCTTTTAAGGAAAGTTTGGTGAGCTATGGTGGAGTGTGCCCACCTGGGTGTTTTGTGCTCTGGGCACAACACCAATCCACGTTTATCGCCAGCAAGCAGTGGCTCAATCAGATCCGGAGTGACATCAATTCCGTCCTTCCAACGGCGGTAGAAACAATTGTATTAAAAGCAGGTAAAAGCTCCACAGGGAAGCAGATGTCATCACAGCGCTCACTGGGGGATTAATAATTACTAACCGTAATTCCGGACAGTTTAAAATAACAGAAATTTATTAGGACATCAGATGTGCACGGACTACGCGTTTCGAGGGGCGGGACCCCCTCTTCGTCAGGTCCAATGACCTTCATTGGACCTGACGAAGAGGGGGTCCCGCCCCTCGAAACGCGTAGTCCGTGCACATCTGATGTCCTAATACATTTCTGTTATTTTAAACTGTCCGGAATTACGGTTAGTAATTATTAATCCCCGGTGAGCGCCGTGATGACATTTATTCAGCTAAACCATTCTCCACACTTCTGGGAATACTTTATGCAAGATTCTGGAGTGTCTTTGGGAATTTGATCTCACGAATTCTCTTATGGCTCCATGAACTCAGACACTCATGTTAGATGAAAAGGTCTGTCTCAAAACTGGTGCTTCAGTTCATCTAATGGTGTTGGATGGGGTAGAGGTAACGGCTCTGTGCAGGCCGCTAGAATTCATCTCTAACCAGACTTATCAAAACCAGGTGTTCAATGGAGGTTGCTTTGTGCATCAAAGGGGATAGTCATGCCCCCGTTTACAATGGGTGGGGTTGAAGCACCTGAAAAATAAATAAATAAATAAATAAATAAAAACCTGAATCAGTATCCACATTTTGGTCACATAATAAAGAGAATATTAGCTAAGTGCAGTGGAGGTAACTAATATATGGAATTATCCATGCTCATATCTATTCTGTATATTAGGTATTGACTACCTTATAATAACAGCATGTTCAGAAACATTTTCAACTATCTGGGACTCTGGACATCCTTTTTTTTTTCCCAGAAGGAAAGGAGAGATGGCTTCGGTGGCTTTTACTGGCTGGTAGCAGCATTCTTCTGCAAGACTATTCCCCTGCTCTTCTGCAGAGTTGACGAGATACCTGCTCCATTTACCCTTTTGTGCTGAAGATTATAGGAGGTCCCCTATATCTTTAAGATTTTTACTGGATTGAGAGTTTGCAAGAGTTTCTCAAGCTCCAATGACCAACAGATGAGGCCCCATTAAAAGGGGTTCTCCACCATAAGGTGATTATAGTACGTACCTGGCAGACAGTAATGGACATGCTTAGGAAGGATCTGCACTTGTCCTGGGGCTAAATGGCTATGTTGTGAGATTACTATAACACTGTGGCTAGATTTTTGTCAACTGGTATTCCCTCCCACACATCAGCCACCCTACCCATTGAAACATAAATAAGCTGCATCCATTCAAAAGACCTGTGGTTTTCAATCAGGGTGCCTACAGCTGTTGCATTAGTTGCAGATTGATCCCTCCACCCATTGAAGCAGACAGGCTCCCTGTCATCAGCTGACTAGTGAGTCAGGTCTCGGCCGCATTGCAAGCTGGGAAAAATCAGAGACAACAGTCATTTTGTATTCTGGAAAAATTAAATAGTGGGGTGAAAATCACTGAAGAATTGAGAAAACCGTCACACACAGGTACAGACACTATATTATGAACTACACTAACTTTACAGCCCCTGTAGCATAGTCAAATAAAAAAAATTCCTGGAATACCCCTTTAACATCTCATGTACAGTTTGTTCGCAAGACTGAAGAGCATAGTCTACTGCCTGTAAGAGTCCCGCAAAAGAAAAGTATACAACCGGAAATCAGCCCAAACATAGCTACTAGAAGACTAGTTTTGGTCTTATAAAGACTAAAAGCGGGCCATTGGTGCTACTCTAAATGTATTTATTATTTTTTTCATTGTGATCTATGGTGGTCTTTTTAGACATGGCTTACTTAATTTACGTGTGTTCTTCAGCTTCATATAAGTACTATATAAACCAGTGTTTCCCAACCAGATTGCCTCCAGCTGTTGCAAAACTACAACTTCCAGCATGCCTGTACAGCCTACCACATTATTGCTTTGTGTGTTTGCAGGTCCCTCAGATCTGATTGGAATCCTTAGTAAGCTTCAAGAGTTATTCCAGACAGTTAAAGAGTACCTATCACCAACTAACTACTCTACTCCATGATCCGTGTTGCTGTTTGCTGTGTGAATCTACAATAAATATCATCTTGCATCGTGCTTTTGTGCTGGACATTTCTCTATCTTTCATATCACCAACTAAACTTTCAGCCGTCCCTGACTCTGACACTATCCCTGCTTTTTTTTATTTTTATTTTTTTAAAACTTATTTATTTTATTTTTTTTACGCCCGAAAATACCTTTTTTCATTGAGCAAAGCTGCTCACTGTGCCGTCCATCTGAGAGAGAGGAAAGGGGAGTGGCCCGGAGGTGTGACTTAACATGAAGCCTGGCCGGGCTCACTTCCGCCCCTCCAACCTCTATAAATACTTTTAGGTATCCCAATATAAAATAGAAAGACTTACATTTATAATGAAGAGAAGACTTCGATCACACGTTTAGAGATTTGCCAGGCAGACCCGATCTTGAGAGCAGCGCTCCACTGACTCGGGGCCAGCACGTGCAGGTTCTCCTTGTTGGGGGGCGCAGCCTGAAGACGCGGCTGGCTGGCCAAGTCAGGAGCGCGCCCTGCAGTGGTACGCTGTCTGACAGACGGGGAGCTACGCTGAGCTCATCACGTGCTCATGCAGCGGTCTGCAATTTCAGACTCATGCCAGGCCGGCGTGAGTCCGAAATCTATGCAACAGCTTGCGGCCAGAGACTCCTAGGGAGACCCCCCCCTAGGGGCCACATTTTATAACTGAAAAAAGACCTAAAAGGAAGCTATTTATTTATTATAATTTTTTTTATTAAATCTTATTAGAAAGTTGTTCAATATGGAATCAGCTATAATATATATAAAGCATTTTTTGATGAAAGGTACTCTTTAAAGGAATACCGTAGTGGAATATAACTTATCCTCTATCCGAAGGATAGGGGATAAGTTATTGATTGCGGGGGGTTCGACCTCTGGGACCCCCGCGATCTATTACTTATCCCCTATTCCTTTTAATATTATGTTTAAAAGGACTCTTGTCAAATAAGAAATGCCTCTTTAGCCACTTGTTGGTGGAGATGCGCCTGAGCCAGTGATTGGCTGAGTGGGTATTTCCTGTCTGTTTAGAGCAGCGTTTCCCAACCCAGTCCTCAAGGCACACCAACATTCCGGGTTTTTTCAGTTACTCCATTGGAATAGAACAGGGAAAAATTAAAATCCTGGACTGTTGGTGTGCCTTGAGGACTGGGTTGGGAAACACTGGTTTAGAGGAGAGAAGGACGCAATGTGATTTTAAAATTTTAAAAGAAAAATGACTTTTTGCCCAACATGTCTGAATGTGTCAAGCATTTTCTCCTGTGCACGTTGCCTCTTCCCTGCTCTGTAAAGGTGTGATCTGCCTGAAGGAGCTTGGAAAAGAAGTGTGCGGAGTGTATTTCTATCTCAGGATCCTGGTTGTCCCTTGTTAAGTACAACACTCCTGAACGGTAAAGTGCATATAAACAGACACAAGAATGTGCATATGTGGCAGTACTTTTTATTTACTAGCTTATTTGCTTTGCAGCTCATCTTGGCAAACTGTACTTTATTAGTCATCATTTTTATAAGTGGTGCTGATAAACATGTCAATGGAAATAGCTAAAATAACGGTTCAGCGACTAGACACTAACAGCAGGTCTATTGGGAGAAGACGAGACGGTTAAATGTACAAACAATAGCAGATTGTGAGACGCGTACACTGGGGAGAACAGATGCCGCCTTCGGCTAAGCGCAGTTTAAAAGATGCAGGTGTCACAGTGTGCAGCTAAGAAACCCTGTGTAACCTCCTGTTACAGCCATGGCATGATGGGGTTAACTGTCATACCTGCTAAGAGTTCTCCATGTGAATAGCTAATGGATCTGCTGGCGTCCTCTGCACAATTCTGACATTCAGCCAGGGTTAGCAGGTCAGAGCTGAGGGCTTGTAGGCGGACTGAGGCGAAGAGTTGGGGTTCTGAGTGGACAGCAGAGAGGGGGAGTACAGGCGGCTGAGGGGCACACAATAGCTTTCTCTCTATTCTTTTGGAATGTAAGGGGTGAATGTGACGCTGTTATGAATAAACATTACAGTCTTTTCTCATGCACTGACACATCATTCTTGGTCACAGTCCTCTTTTATTCTTCCTCCATATCACTTCATTTGAATAACAATTTCCTCACAACTTACTGTACCATGCTGCCCTCCAGGAGGTGTCGGCAGTGGTGTAGTCTATAGCTAGGCATGTATTCACTTTTAAAGTTCACACGTATAAAACAATTGATAATGGTGATTCTTCCCTTATGTTATATATTTAATATTAATTCTATCCACATATGGATGTACCCGACACTGTTACTGCACAAATCACTATATAGCTAGAATCCTCTGGTTGCTAGACCATTCCGGGGCTCACGTTTTAAGGTAGAAAATGTATCCAATGTACATATGCAAAAGAATGGAGCACTCACCCGCTCTTTGCGTGTAGTAAAAACTTCTTTATTGCATCACGAATTCAGTGAATAGTATTCCATGTGGGGGAGCGGACAGGAACAGGTGGAGTGGGTTGTAAAGAAGTTTTTACTACACGCAAAGAGCGGGTGAGTGCTCCATTCTTTTGCATATCTACCGTATTTTTCGCCGTATAAGACGCACTTTTTCTTCCCCAAAACTGGGGGGGAAAAGTTGGTGCGTCTTATACGGCGAATACACACCTATCGGGTCGGTCCCTGCGGCCATCAACGGCCGGGACCCGTGGCTAGTACAGGACATCACCGATCGCGGTGATGCCCTGTATTAACCCTTCAGACGCGGCGATCAAAGCTGACCGCTGCGTCTGAAGCGAAAGTGACAGTAACCCGGCTGCTCAGTCGGGCTGTTCGGGACCGCCCGAACAGCTTACAGGACACCGGGAGGGCCCTTACCTGCCTCCCTGGTGTCTGCTCTGTGCCCTGATCCTCTGCATGGCGGCTCTCTCCTTCGACGTCATCACGACGTCGCGCACGCCGTCCCGTCATCCAATAGGAGCGGTGTGCGTAGCGACGTGATGACTGCAACGGAGAGCGTGGATCCCGGGGAAGAAGACGTCCGGAGCGTCGGGACGCGGCAACAGCGATGGAGCGACATCCAGGGCAGCGGTGACGGGCCCAGAGCGGCGGGGACACGTGAGTATTACCTCCTATCCAGTGGTCTTCAACCTGCGGACCTCCAGATGTTGCAAAACTACAACTCTCGGCATGCGTTGGCTGACCGGGCATGCTGGGAGTTGTAGTTTTGCAACATCTGGAGGTCCGCAGGTTGAAGATCACTGTTGGGTGCAGAATCTTTTTTTTTTTTTTTTTTTTTTTCTTCTAGATTTTGCACCTTTAAAATTGGGTGCGTCTTATATGCCGGTGCGTCCTATAGGGCGAAAAATACGGTACATTGGATACATATTTAGTATTAATAATTAATATATGTATGCCTTCCCACCCAGCCAACTTTCCTAAAGTCCTGATGCCTAGTTATGCAATGCATTACCACCTAACAAAGCAGTTCTGCAATTCAGTACTTTTGGACATCATAATAGGACAATGCAGGATCGTTTGGACTCCTGTTTGCTTCATAAGGAGTTAAGTAGCACAATAATGTGGTGCAGAACTGAAACGTGTCACAATGTTTTCACTTTTTACAAGCACTTGTTTTGCAGGTGGGAGATTTTTTAGATTTCATATTTTTAGGTGTAAATACAGGGACTCATTAGGGATATAGATTGAACTTGATGGACTCTGGTCTTTTTTTCAACCTTATAAACTATGTTATACATTAAAACATTAAATGAAAAGCACTCATTTTTTTGTAAACCCTGCACCACTTCGTCTAATACTTTCATTAAAAGAATGTCCAACCTGGTGGTTTTTAAAGGGATGCTCCATCCCTAGACATGTTGTTCCTTATCCAAAGGATAGGGGGTAACATGTCAAATTGCGAGGGGTCTGGCAGCTGGGACCCCCTCGATCTCCGGCGTTACGAACATGAATGGAGGGGGTGGGGGGTGACGTCACTAACACGAACACCGTCTATTCACATGCCCTGTTGATACATCTTTTGGTGCCTAGGGTATGTTCACACTCTCTTTACTTGCTGTGGATTTAACACACGAAAATCCACAGATGCTGATCACATGCTCTGAAAAGAGGTTTTCTTCGAGAAAACTACACTTTAGATTAGGGATCGACCGATCATCGGTTTGGCCGATATTATCGGCCGATAATCAGGATTTTGGGCATTATTGGTATTGGCAATTACCTTACCGATAATCCGATAATGACCACCGCCCCGCGTCGCACCCCCCACCGCACCGCCGCGGCCCCATTGTCTCCCCCCATCCCCGATTTTATAATTACCTGTTCCCGGGGCCCGGGGTCAACGCTACTTCTGGCTCCTGCTGCGTCCTGCGTTATGCTGCGTCCTGCGTTATGTGACGTCACCGTCAGTGCACACAGTGACAGCTGCGGAGGATGTCACTAGAGCCAGATGTAGAGTGGACCCCGGGAACAGGTAATTATAAAACCAGGATGGGGGAGGCAATAGAGCCGGTGCGGTAAGAGGTGCGACACGGTGGGGGGGTGGGCCGTGGCGGTGATAGGACTCGGGACCCCCGGACAGGCAGGGGGAGAGAAGCCGGCGGCGGTCTATGGCACCGCAAAAGCCGCTGCAGTTCATTGATTTAAAGCGCCCGCTTTAAATCAATGATCTGCAGCGGTGTCGCGTGGGGATAAATAGCCGATAATTTATACCGGAATATCGGTATAAATTATCGGCTATCGGCCCTAACCTCCACAGATTATCGGTATCGGCCTTAAAAACCCGATATCGGTCGATCCCTACTTTAGGCTGGGTTCACACTACGTTTTGTCCCATACGGGAGCGCATACGGCAGGGGGGAGCTAAAAGCTCGCGCTCCCGTATGTGACCGTATGCGCTCCCGTATGTCATTCATTTCAATGAGCCGACCGGAGTGAAACGTTCGGTCCGGTCGGCTCATTTTTGCGCCGTATGCGCTTTTACAACCGGACATAAAACTGTGGTCAACCACGGTTTGAGGTCCGGTTGTAAAAGCGCATACGGCGCAAAAATGAGCCGACCGGACCGAACGTTTCACTCCGGTCGGCTCATTGAAATGAATGACATACGGGAGCGCATACGGTCACATACGGGAGCGCGAGCTTTTAGCTCCCCCCTGCCGTATGCGCTCCCGTATGGGACAAAACGTAGTGTGAACCCAGCCTAAGATAGTGTGAGGATTTTATGCACACTTGCCGATAACATGGTATGAGATTACCTGTAGATTGTCATGTCTGAAATCCACAGCAAGTAAGGCACATATAATAGTACCCTAAGGCACCAGAAGATTCCTCAACAATGCGTGTGCTGGTATTCATTCCCATTGTTTTTATATTCACAAGTATTTGACATTTTTCTAGGTTTCTCATTTGTAAGAGATCGAAGACCTCCATGTAATAAAGTGTAATAAACTACTTTACTACAATGAAATGTGCTCGAAGGCCCCCTCTTATTTTAAGCAACTAATTTTTAACATATCTGTATATCGCTTATTTCCTATACCGAAAATGACTCTATACCTTTTGAAGAAAGCTCTAAAGTCTTGGCACTGGGTGTCTCCCCTACAAAGTGCTGTCTGTTATTCAAATTCAGTCTCTAGTGGCAGAGAGGCAAATGAGGGAACATAGGTAGTGGGGACGGAACTTATATAGTGTTATGTGCAGGAAAGACCTTGGACTGTATGCTTGAAATATGAACATGTCTGCCTAGTCTAGAGGGTCCACACTATACATTAAAGGTAAATCAATGCTTCCATATTATCTCCTACCACTCATAAAGTTCCAGATAGCTGTCCTTACTGAAAGTACAAAAATTTACATTTTTCACCAACACCAGATGTTCTTGTTGGAATGAAATATGTTGGTGAAGAAATAGTGTTTTTGTGGTTAGACTTAAGCTACCACCCTCATCTATTAATTACAGTGTGGTGTACGCCATCATTCCAAGGTACCCATGTGTATGGGACCATATACAGTTTCAGCAGTTACTATGTGAACTTCCATTAGTGATCCTAATGGTGTCTTTCCACCACTGATGATATAGGTTGCTTTTAAATTCTGGCTCGTGTATATACACTTTAACTTTTATTATCGTGTATCAATAGTACATACTGCAAAATAAGTTTTAGGGTCGGGTTGCGAGTAGTGGTTGTTGTGGGCCCTTTGGACCTGTCCGGACCGACGGGGAAGGTGAGTTAAAGTTTATTTTGTTTACCTTTTTCAGCCCGGGCATAGGGATACAGCTATGGAGTGTCAGCGCCGGCGGCCGCAACAAACAGGAGGACGAGGAGGGCAGCGCTTGCGGGTGATAGGGTGACATATGATTAGTTCCCCGATATGGCGACAGCGGAGCGCTGGCCTGATAATTTATTCCTGAGGGGGAGGGGCCAAACCGGTATTGCGGTATGGGGAAAAATTCATATCGTGCAGGACAAAGATTTCGGTATTCGGTATGAAACCGTATACCGCCCAGCCCTAGTTACTATGTCTTCATTGATATTGTGAGTTCATTTGTGGGACGATTTCCCTGGGATGACATTGTATTTCCCGAAACCTCTGCCGGACTGTACTGCCTTGGTGTCTTGCTATCTGGTTTTACCTGTTTTTTTTCTCTTGTTGTATTATTATTTGAAACTTAAATAAATGCTTTAAAAAAAAAATACTTCATAAAGAAAATGTTGTTTCCTTTTTATAGAAATAATGGCTTTGTCCAAGCTGTAGCACACAGGCATGGACAAAGTCCAGTAAGTGAGGGTGGGCTAGCACTCCTCTGTGCGCTCTCCTGTCTGATAGCACTCCTCTGGGCGCTCTCCTGTCTGATAGCACTCCTCTGTGCTCTCTCCTGTCTGATAGCACTACTCTGGGTGCTCTCCTGTCTGATAGCACTCCTCTGTGCTCTCTCCTGTCTGATAGCACTCCTCTGGGGGCTCTCCTGTCTGATAGCACTCCTCTGGGCGCTCTCCTGTCTGATAGCACTCCTCTGGGCGCTCTCCTGTCTGATAGCACTCCTCTGGGCGCTCTCCTGTCTGATAGCACTCCTCTGGGCGCTCTCCTGTCTGATAGCACTCCTCTGGGCGCTCTGCTGTCTGATAGCACTCCTCTGGGCGCTCTCCTGTCCAATCAGACAGAGGAGTACTAGCCCACCCCCACTTACTGGACTCTGTCCAAGCTGAAGCACAGGCATGAACATGAAGTCATGATTTTATAAGCCATGATTTATATAAAAAGGAAATAACATTTTCTTATGAAGTATATTAGAAAGGTTAATGTTTTGCCAAGATGTACAACATACAAAATCTTTTTATATCGGACAGTGCCCATTTAAGGTAATTTAACCATTTGGCTGCTATACATGTATGCTGAATTAGGTCTTTAGTCTGAAAGATATTTCCCAGGGTAGCAAATATTGATCATTTTCATAGTCGGCCGTAAAAATTGTGAACCAAGAAAACGTTCAAGCCGGAAAAGTCAATTTTTATTAATCAATAAATGGCATTTTAATCGTTCAGAACTGTTGCATGGATATTTGGGGATTGAATTCAATTTAAGCTGTTAATTTGGACCATGTACAGTATTTTGACCTCCAGTGGTCCAACCATGCCATTAGTGATCTTGTGAACCCTATTTAATCATTTGGTTTTGTTTGCATGTAGTCAAATGCAATCTTGTGGGTAATGGTTTCTTGGCCCTGAAGGATCAGAACCAGTTAGAGATGTACAGATCTAGGGCTTAGTGAGCGCTCATCTGTTTTCTCATCAGCATTTTCAGCTATTGTTTGCACATCCAGTGCCAGATGTTTTGGAGGAGAACAAGATACTTTCCATGTGAAGAGAGCCTGGATAGACTTGTCACTTTTTCCACCATCCAGATTTTTCTTATTTTAAGAAACCATTTAACTGCTGAAGCTTGTTTTGGAATTGAATGCATCTACAGTAGATTGTACGCTCTTATGGACAGGATTTTGTACTTGAATTAGGACTCTGATTCGGTTTTGCTTGTGATTTCACCCCCCCCCCCCCCCCCCCCCAGGTGTGCATATTGCATTCTAAAGTACTATTTTATTTTTACGTTTTAGTTTTTTCCTCCTCTCCTTCAAAAAATCATAAATCTTTTATATTTTCATCCACAGACTAGCATGAGTACTTGTTCTTTGCGTGACCAGTTGTCCTTTGTAATGCATTCACTCACTTTACCATAAAATGTATGGCCCAACCCAAAAAAAATACTGTTTGTGTGGGGAAATTAAAAAGAAAACCGTAGTTTTCACGCCGTACAATTTACGATAAAAATGACGTGTTCTTTATTCTTTGGGTCAATACAATAAAAATATTCCCATGATTACATACTTTTCTATTACTGTTGCGCTTAAAAAAAAAAAAAAAATCACAAACTTTTGAACCAAATTCGTACGTTTAAAATCCCTCTGTTTTGAAGACCTATAACTTTTTCATTTTTCCAAGAAGTGGAATGTCCAGCGCTAAGTAGGTCCAACGTAGAAAATGTATTGATTAGAAACCAAACTATATTCGACGCACGGGAAACAATGGTTAAAAAGAAGCAAAACACATCACCTATATACCTGTTATCTATGTAGATTACAGTGCTGCTATATGCAGGACTCACAGGTGATTTCTTCTCTAATCAGTCGTTCACTTCTCTTTTCCATCTGGCCCAGACTGTCATGATGGTTTCTTCCTGTCACAACTCTTCACCACAGAACCTTTAAAAAAAATATATATATATATTAGGCTCCGTACTTTGCCAGCATCATCCTATTTTTTTCCCACAAATACCTTCAGTCTCACACACACACGGTGCCTCCAGCAGCCACACACACACACACACACACACACACACACACACACACACACACACACACACACACACACAGTGCCTCCAGCAGCCTCACACACACAGTGCCTCCAGCAGCCTCACACACACAGTGCCTCCAGCAGCCTCACACACACACAGTGCCTCCAGCAGCCTCACACACACACAGTGCCTCCAGCAGCCTCACACACACACACACACACACACAGTGCCTCCAGCAGCCTCACACACACACAGTGCCTCCAGCATCCTCACACACACACACGCGCACACACACACAGTGCCTCCAGCAGCCTCACACAAACACCTTTTGCCTCCAGCCTCCCACCCAAATGCCTCCAGCCACCCACCCACGTTGCTTCCAGCCCCCTAGTGCCATTGCCTTCATTCCCCCCTGCCATTTCTTCCATTCACTCCCCCATCCACCCTGCCACTGCTTCCATTCACCCCGCAGCCACCCAGCCATCCACTGCTTCCATTCACCCTGCAGCCACCCATCCACCCCTGCCACTGATTCCATTCACCCACAACCACCCGCCCCTGCTTCCATTCAAACCCCCCCCGCTCACATTCAAACCCCTACCCTTGTGCCCGTTTTCATAAAAAATCCTGCTTCATTCACAACCCCCTCCCCCCACCGCTCTTGCCCCTGCATCCATTCAACCCACCGCTCCTGCTTCCATTTAAACACTTCCCCCCCCCCCCCTCCCCGCTTCTGACCCTGCTCTCATTCAAACCTCCCCCTCCTGCTTCCGCCCCTGCTTTCATTCAAACCCCCTCCCTGCTTCTGTCCTTGCACCTGCTTACAATTCAATTCCCTTCTTCCCTTGTGCCGTTCATCAAAAATCCCCGCTTCCCAACCCCTCACCTGTGTGCTGTAAGATACGTAGGATGCCGGGGAAGCGACGTCGCTGCAGTCCCATCCACCTCTTAACAGTTTCAAATGGCTCATCAATCAATTTCTTACATGCAATACCAAAGGAGTTATTTACCTTATACAGTGCAATTGTCAGAAACAGTACATTGGACGTACCAAAAGACCACTCAAAACCAGGATCTCTGAACATATCCACAATATCTGCAAAGGCAATATGAAACACCCGTCATCCACCCACTTTGCACTACACCACAATAGTGGTCCCACCAGCCTATCTTTTGTAGGATTAATGTCAGTTAAGAAAAATTGGAGAGGGGAAGTCAATTATTAGATGTCCAGAGCAGAAAGCCAGAAGATCTTTGCATTCGAAAGCCTAGAACCTAAGGGCCTCAATTCTAATTTTGAACTGTTCGGATTTTTAAAACCATCTTGGTGTGGGCTCCCAACCCATGACCCTTATCGGGTAGGCTGCATACCCAGCGTCGAGACTGGTCCCGGGAAGGACTCCACCCCATATATTCCCCTACATCCTCTGTACCCCACCAACACAGTCAATTTACTTTTAAACTTAGACACCCCAACCTCCTCAGGATGAGAATGCGTTGTACAACTTTAAGCGTGCACAATCCATTTAACCTGCAATATAGTCCAGGACTTCATTTATACATCCGGAGTGAACTGCATTATTTTTTGTACCACTGTTTCTACCATTTACCAGACATTCCCATGCCTTTGCCTCTGCATATTTACACCACATTTACCTATTTCATATAAATTTTTATCATATAATTGTCACTGCATATTTCTACATTTTTTTTCTCATTTATAATATATATAATATTTGCATGTTGTGTTCCCAGTATACCTTATTATCATTCTTAATGGGAACTCTGCAGGATTTTGTCAAGTGTTAGGTTTCCTGGCAATATACCATTCCAGGTTTTCCATACTACATTGAATGAACAACCCTATTCCTAATCCATTGATTGGGACCCACTATTTATAGAAGCACTACAGCCACTCTCTTTATCAGCTACTGAAGAAGGGGTCAGGATTGCACCCAGAATGGCGTATAGCCATATCGGAGTACCCCTATCAAGGTACACCACTCTTTAACACTGCCTTAGCATGATCCAGGACTTACAGCATACATGGACCAATTAGGAGTATCTTTTTCTGAGCGTGCGCGCTCAGTTACCACAAGGATGCTAAGGACCTAAACAATGCACCTCCTGGCCGTTCACTCGCCCTCAGTGACCGGTTCCAGGGCTGGAGCGAACGCAGTGCACAACACTGTTTGAGGGGTAAGCGGCACTGCGTACCATCCCTTCTACTTCATAGGAACATTGTACAAGACATTTGTGACATGCAGTGTCATTACTCAGACAGACGGGGCACCCATTACACAGCGCTACTAATGAGACTCCACATCTTTCTTTCTTCCACAGGATGCTTGCATAACGCTGTCAGCGCTACAGATTTACTTTCTATTTCACAGGATACGGACAACTACTAAGTTCTCTTTCACCCACAGGGACATTATAGCGCAACCAACGCTACAGCTTTACTTTTCAATTACAGGACATGGACTATCAAAAAGGAGATTGCAACAGTCCTGTAACCGAAAGGTATGCATAGTGCTGCTTGTGCTACTGAATTGTTACTGAAACGGACAATCAATACTTTAAATACTGGGCACATAAATTAATTAGCGATACACTGCCCGTACTGATAACAACTTCACATACAGGTACCTTTCCTAGGGGACCTCATATCTTATATTATGCTATGTCATTTGCAATACTAGTAAAATATAGTGTGTTAAAAAATATATAGTTAAACATATACATATACATTGAAAGATTGTGCATATTAGACAAGGATAGTTTTAGCATTTTACATCCTAACCCCCCCTCCCCCTTTTTAAATGTTTGGTCCTCGTTCTACCACAAGGGCCCTGTGGTTGAGACCGGGTATTTAAATCTATATTTTTGAATAAACTTCCCATATTTTACCAGAAAAACTTCTTGTCTTTTTAAACTTCATTTCTTAAACCCTACCACATTTATATCTTTCATATCTAGACCTGAACCTTGTGGGAAAGACCTCAGTTAGGTACTTTGGCGGCTCTTGAGGACTGTTTCTTTCTTCTTTTTTTTTTTTCTAAAGCTGTATCGCATAGAATATTCTGGTCATGGAAGTGCCAATTTGGTCACTGATTTATCACTTGATGCACTTAGATAAGACTCAAAACACACGTAGTGTAGTGATAAAACACCACCCCTTCTGCAGAGCCAGAAGCATCATGGGAAACGAAGGATTTACTACTAAGTGAAGTAAATAACAAATGGCAGACAAATCGGAAACAATAGGTATCCACAAGGCACAAATAGAACATCTAAATTATTCTTTAATGTAGGTTTTCTCAAATCTTTTTCTCTCTTGATGTAATGCCAAACAGACTTGGGGCTTTGTAGGGGCAGTGCCATTACATCTAAGATGCCTTGTTCTTCTTTATGCTGAAGAGGGTTCTTAATGACATTAACTGAAGTACAGCACCAAAGTAGCCAGGAAGCTTTACCATGCTTTACTGTTGCCTGCAACACCTCCAACTCTCCATCCTTTAAACGAACAAACTGCTTTCTGTTACAGCCAAATATGTAAGATTTTGGCTCATCAGTTCAGAGCACCTGCTACCATTTTGCTACTCCTCACTTCCAATAGTTTTTCTTCCATAGTTGAGTGACCTAACCCTGTTTCATGTTCCAAGTTTCCTTGACTGGCCCCTGCATCTGTGGTCCTAAGCTTTGCCTGTTTATTTGTGCTTCTTTAACCTCTTAAGTCGACAGCCAATTTTGGCCTTAAATGGGCACTGTTATATGTTGTACATCTTGGTAAAACAATAGATTTATATATATGTGTGTGTGTGTGTATATATAGTGTGTGTGTGTGTGTATATGTGTATATATATATATATATATATATATATATATATATATATATATATAATTTTTTTTTTTTTATTCATTAACAAAAATTTATTAAAGAAAACTGCCTTTGAAAATCCCACCACTAGGGGTCCCCATACCTTCTGTGATTCCAACAGTAGCAAGAGCTTGTCATGGATGTCTGGGATTGCTGGGAGTTGTAGTTTTGCAAAAGCTGTAGACACACAGCTGAAGGCAACAAAACTGCAAAAAAATATTCATACACTGTACCTCCAACTATTTTAAAACTATAAGTCCCAGCATTACAGGCTGGCAAAGGAGGACACACATGAATGACAAAGTAAACCACTGTACTTTTAGCTTTAAACCTTTGCACTAATATAGGAAGACGCAAGTTATACACTCACCATATTGTCTTTGGTTGTAGAGTACAGGCAATCTCCAATAATCATTGTGTGTGTTTGTATACAGCGTAAAACCAGAGAGAAAAGGGTAACAGGGCTGGCTCTAAGAGCATTGAGTCGGCAGAGTAAGGGAGGGGGAGGAGTAATCACAGTGCAGGCAAAATAACTCGCCCCCTCCTTTTGGGAAGATAGAAAATACATTGAGCAGCTGTAATATGCTATTTTCTAGTGGAAAAATATATAGGTGATACAAAAAAATTACATGTACATGATCAGGATTAGGTACTGAGTAACATAAGTTGTTTTTTTGTGTGTGATATCTGATAGGTACGCTTTAAGGTAGGGATTGACCGATATAGATTTTTTAGAGCCGATACCGATAACCTGTGAACTTTCAGGCCGATATCCGATAACTTATACCGATATTCTGTGCATTTTAATCCCCTACCCCCCCCCCCAAATATCCTTGGTAAAATGAGGGTGCCTGGGTGTGTGCGGGTATACCCTGATTAAATGTTTCTGCGGGCGCTTTAAATCAATGAACTGCAGCGGCTTTTGAGGGGCCAGAGACCACTGCCGCTTCTCTCCCCCTGTCTGTCCTGAGTCCAACCACTGACTCTGCCAGAGACTGCCGCCACCCGCTTCTCTCCCTCTGCCTGTCCTGGGGGCAACCAACACCGCCGCCGCCGGTGCCCCATTGCCTCCCCCCATCCCCGGTTTTATAATTACCTGTTCACAGGGTCTGCGCTACTTCTGGCGGCGTTCTGCGCTGTTGCTGTGTGCTGCGCAATGACTAGTGACATCCTCAATGCGACGTCACCGTCAGTGGCCCGGTGCACAGTGACAGCTCAAGATGCCATCGGAGCCAGAAGTAGCGCTGACCCCGGAAACAGGTCATTATAAAACCAGGGATGGGGGAGACAATGGGGCATCGGCGGTTGTCTCTGGCAGCAGCGGTGGTTGGACTCAGGACTCCAGGACAGGCAGGGGTAGAGAAGTGGGTGGCGGCGGCGGTCTCTGGCAGCGGTGGTGGTTGTACTCAGGACCCCAGGACAGGCAGGGGAGAGAAGCGGGCGGTGGCGGTCCCTGGCCCCGCAAAAGCCGCTGCAGTTCATTGATTTAAAGCCCCCACATTATCAGCATTATCTGCAAGGTAATTGCTGATACCGATAACTTAGAAAATCGTGAATATCGGCCGATAATATCGGCCAAACCGATAATCGGTCGATCCCTACTTTACACAGGAAATTTTTTCTTTTTGAGTTTGTTTTTTTTCTCCTCACATTCTAAACATATATATTTTTTCATATTTCCATACACAGACCCATATGAGGCCTTAGTTTTTTTGCATGACCAATTGTACTTTTGTAATTACATATTTTATTTTACCATAAAATGTACGGCAAAACTAAAAAAAAAATTATTTGTGTGAGGAAATTGAAAAGAAAACCTCAATTTTGGTTTAATTTTCAATCTGTACACTTTACGCAATCGGCAATACCAAGTATGTTTAAAACATTTTTTTATGCTTTTTGGGGTAAAATGGGAAAGAGGGGCCATTTAAGTCTTTATTGGGGAGGGGCTTTTTCACATTTTAACTTGCAAATACTGATCAGTGCTATGCATATGCATAGCGCTGATCAGTGTTATCGGTGATCTACTTCAGAAAAGAAGACACTGGTAGGACGGACGGAGGCAGGGGAGGGGACTTCTGTCCACCATCTTGGATGATCGGATCCCCATGGCAGTTCCACGGGAAATCTGATCATCCTTTTTAAATTGCCACTTATGTCGTAATCTGTATTGTTAATGGCATCTGAGGAGTTAATGGCAGACATCAGGGCGATCGCTGATGTCAGCCATTACCGGCAGGTCCCTATCCCACCGTTCCGGTGCTTGCGTCCTGTATCGGACATAAATGTATGTCCTGGTGCGTTAAGTACCAGGGCACCAGGACATAGGATGTAAATTTATGTGGTTAAAGGGTTAAAAAGAGCTTGAGCAACAAATCGTAAAATCTGTCTGCTTTGAAATCTTTGCCTAGGAGAGACCTTGGTGATACCGCATAATCACATTGAATCTTGTTACTCTGCTCAGTCTTGCGATGATGTATATGCCCTGTTACATGACACTGCCTTTCACAACCTTACATTTGTAGCAGAGTTTGGCTGTTCCTCACCCAGTGTTAAGCCTCATACACCACTGTTTCTGTTTCAGTTAATAACTGTTTCAACTTGCATTTGATGGATTGTTCTCACCAGTTTGATGTAATCAATTAGTCATGCATCGGACTGACCATACAAAATCCCTGACATTGTTCATGTGTACCTAGAAGAAATGATGCTGTTTTGGAGGCAAAGGATAGTCACACCAAATATTGATTTCATTCAGGTTTAATTTAGAAAAAATCTTTCTTACTTTGCATTTTATTTCAACACCTGGCTAAACTTCTACTCAGTACTGTATATATTTATATTTTGGATGTAAAATTACTGTAATCGACAATTTTTCTTTTATATATATTTTTTCTCTGGAAGAGTTTTTAAATCTGCATATTTTTCTTCCACAGTGGGTGCAAAACCATAGCATGTTGCAGAATCTTGGAATACCTTTTTTATTGGACTATTAGTAATTTGCAGAGACAAACTCTCAGGCGTCCTCTTTTATTTATTTTTTCTCCCCCCAAGTCAAAAGAATTTCTAAACAGAAAACCCTGGAAAAGGTGAAAATAGAGATACACATTTACTTGCCCTGAGTTATAAAAGTGCTACTCTCTAGGGCATGTATAAGATTTCATGCAGTTTCATATTTCACACTGAGGGGAAGCCCACTAGTTCTGTGTGCTCACCAGATGTTGGGTTAGGAAGGGTTCAGGGGCGCGTACTCACAAATGGTTGAGATTCCCAGCTGTTACCTTGTTCTCCTGTTTCAGTCGTCTAGAATACAGACATGGAGCTCTGTGTTTCGACAGGGTGTGTTTCCTGCTAATGTAGATTCCTGCTATGTGCCTTTTGTTATGTGACCCATTAAGAGGAATATTTCATGCATTCACATTTGATGCTTTTATATGGAAAGAATGCAAGATATGTGTAGATGTCCTCTCTATATTTCAGTAAGAGGGCCTTTTGTTGATGAATAGTGGTTTAGTGAACCTACCTACTGGTTAGTACATGTGTACCAATGTTTCATTTTTTTATTAATTCTTTATTTTAACAAAAAGAACAGGTGTATACAAAGAACACAGCAGGATTTAGGTGGTACGTACGCCTACTACTTGGTCTCGTGAATGAGTCTGAGTAATTATGAACACAAGCAATAAAAAGCTGACCTTCGGAAAGGACTGAATCATGAACAATGAGACATTTGGCCTACTCCTCCTAGGACATGATACTGTATCACCCAACATAATCTAGTTTAAGAGATTATAAACAAAAAAAAAAACCATAAAGTATGTCATGACACAGTCCTGTGTGGTTGTATGTCTGCCTATTCAGGTTATAGCGTTTGTATAAAATATGTATGGCTGTATTTACCAAGTTGTCTTTCCAGCTTCATTCTAAGAAAAACGATCTGTTTTGTCTTTCAGACTGGTCATTGATGGCCACCCACACCTAAGCTTGTGCCAAACACTCCACAATGGCATTTGACTCGTCTCCTTTTGTTCTGCCTGGCGTTTCACAGCACTTCAATATCCAGACTGTTGATACTGGGCAAGAAGATCCTTTTGAGGACTTATGTAGCCTTGAAAATGGACGGCATTATGACGTGGTTCCAACTGTGGTGTGTTCCTTGTGCTGCCTGTTTGGACTTGTATATATATTTTTTGGTAAGTGAGGGTACAATATGGTTTCCAAACAATAAAACAGCACATTGGTGGAGACAGGCATTAGCTTTCTGTTAGAACTGTAAACGTGTCAAGTGAATTTCTGTCATGACTGTCTGGCTACAATGAGATGTGAATGACTACAAATGTTAAAAGGGTACTCCGCTGCCCCGGTGTTCGTAACATTTTATTCTGAACGCTGGTTGCGGGTGCCGGGGGTTGTGACGTCACGGCCATGCCCCCTCAATGCAAGTATATGGGAGGGGGCGTAACATCACGAACTCCAATCCCCCCTGCACCCAGCATTCTAAACCAGCGGGGGACCCCTGCTATTAGACATCTTATTCCATATCCTTAGTACCCATTTAAGCTGGCATTTCAGCAGGATCACCCAAATAGCTTATGTTAAAGGGGTACTCCGGTGGAAAACAATATTATTATTTTTTTTTTTAAATCAACTGTTTCCAGAAAGTTGAACAGATTTGTAAATTACTTCTATTAAAAACTCTTTATCCTTCCAGTACTTTTTAGCAGCTGTTTGCTACAGAGGAAATTTTTTTCTTCTTGAATTTTTTTTGTCTTGTCCACAGTGCTCTCTGCTGACACCTGATGCCCCTTTCAGGAACTGTCCAGAGCAGGAGAAAATCCTCATAGCAAACCTATGCTACTTTGGACAGTTCCTGACACGGACAGAGGTGTCAGCAGAGAGCACTGTGGATAAGACAAAAAATAAATTCAAAAAGCAAAGAATTTCCTCTGTAGCATACAGCAGCTAATAAGTACTGGAAGGATAACAATTTTTTTAATAGAAGGAATTTACAAATCTGTTTTTAAATTTCTTGCACCAGTTCTTTAAAAAAAAAAAAGAAAAAAGTTTTCCACCTAAGTACCCCTTTAATGGTGGGCCATCTTCAACTATAATTGAAGATTTTCCTACCCTTGGTGAAGAAAAATATAGATTTTATTAAAGACAAGACGCGAGTATTATGCTTTTAGAACCTCTTACTTCTCAGCAGCAAAAGGATATATGTGAATAAATCTGAAAACTTGAAAACATGCTATCCTGCTGTTTAACCAATCAGAATGCAGCACATGACATATAGTTGACAGCTATAATATCATCTTCCTCCTTTTGGTTGAAGGTGAACAGTTCAGAACAGGAAAAAATCAATCCAATAAAGTGGAAACCGGAAAAATAGGGATCTTTTTCAACAGGAAAGCAGTTTTGGTAGAAGTATGTAGATAATTTCAGAGACTATCATCTTAGGTGGCTATGAAATAAGAGCAAAATAAAGAATTATAGGGATGGGTGTATAGGGAGGGATAATACTCGCATCTTGTCTTTAATAAAATCTATATTTTCCTTCACCAAGGGTAGGAAAATCTTCAATTTTATTGAAATAAAAGATGCTCCTATTATGCTAGCTTAAAGTTAAGCATGAATATAAAGGAAAAAATATATATTAATAAATTTTTTTACAATAAACATTACATGTTATTACAAAGTGCCATAGATACATGTAAATCAGGTTTGAAATAGAATGTTTTGAAAGTAGTCAGATGTATAGATTCCGTTTTGGATTTATAAATCGAAAAAATAACTCCTTCAGGGGAGTATTGTCTTATGTCAAGAGCTCTAACATCAGATATCCGTTTAATGGAAACTAGACATAGGACTGTAAGTTTGAAGGAGAGTAATTTTAAAGATAGGGAGTCGTTGTCTTCCCAAGAAGGGAAAAGATTTAAAATAATATTCACATCCCATGTAGAATTATATTTGGGTAAAGGGGGGACACCTAAATGTATGCCTTTTAAAAGTTTGCATACAAGAGGATGTCTACCAATGGGAATGGAATCAATAAGAGAATGTCCAGTAGAAATAGCGGAACGATATAAGTTAATCATTCTATAAGCTTTACCTGCGGCAAATAATGCTGAAAGAAAATTTAACCCCTTAAGGACTCAGGGTTTTTCCGTTTTTGCACTTTCGTTTTTTCCTCCTTACCTTTTAAAAATCATAACCCTTTCAATTTTCCACCTAAAAATCCATATTATGGCTTATTTTTTGCGTTGCCAATTCTACTTTGCAGTGACATTAGTCATTTTACCCAAAAATGCACAGCGAGACAAAATCGAAAAAAAAACGCCATTTTGTAACTTTTGGGGGCTTTCGTTTCTACACAGTGCATATTTCGGTAAAAATTACACCTTATCATTATTCTGTAGGTCTATACGGTTAAAATGATACCCTACTTATATAGGTTTGATTTTGTCGCACTTCTGGAAAAAATCATAACTACATGCAGGAAAATTTATACGTTTAAAAATGTCATCTTCTGACCCCTATAACTTTTTTATTTTTCCACGTATGGGGTGGTATGAGGACTCATTTTTTGCGCCGTGATCTGAAGTTTTTATCGGTATGATTTTTGTTTTGATCTGACTTTTTGATCACTTTTTATTCATTTTTTAATGATATAAAAAGTGACCAAAATACGCTTTTTTGGACTTTGGAATTTTTTTGCGCATACGCCATTGACCGTACGGCTTAATTAATGATATATTTTTATAGTTCGGACATTTACGCACGCGGCGATACCACATATGTTTATTTTTTATTTATTTTTTTTACACTGTTTTATTTTTTTTATGGGAAAAGGGGGGTGATTCAAACTTTTATTAGGGAAGGGGTTAAATGACCTTTATTAACACTTTTTTTTTACATTTTTTTTGCAGTGTTATAGGTCCCATAGGGACCTATAACACTGCACACACTGATCTCTAATGCTGATCACTGGCGTGCATTAACACGCCTGTGATCAGCATTATCGGCGCTTGACTGCTCCTGCCTGGATCTCAGGCACGGAGCAGTCATTCGTCGATCGGACACCGGGGAGGCAGGTAAGAGCCCTCCCGGTGTCCGATCAGCTGTTCGGGACGCCGCGATTTCACCGCGGCGGTCCCGAACAGCCCGACTGAGCAGCCGGGTCACTTTCACTTTCACTTTAGAAGCGGCGGTCAGCTTTGACCGCCGCTTCTAAAGGGTTAATACCGCACATCGCCGCGATCGGCGATGTGCGGTATTAGCCGCGGGTCCCGGCCGTTGATTAGCGCCGGGACCAACGCGATATGATGCGGGATCGCGGCGCGATCCCGCTTCATATCGCGGGAGCCGGCGCAGGACGTAAATATACGTCCTGCGTCGTTAAGGGGTTAAAATGTTGGAAATAGATGTTTGTAAGGGATCCAAATCCCGTTGAGAGCACCAATGAAGCCAAGTTTTCCAGGCTGATCTGTAAGCAGATCTGGTACCTGGAGCCCAGGCGTCTGTGAGGAGTTCTCTAGTTGTGATAGAAAATGGAGATGTCCATTCGGGATGCCTAAAATTAAGCATGCGATTAGAACTAGTTGGTCTAATAGAACCAACTGGTGAGAGTTGCCAAGAAGGTCCTGGAGGAGATCCGGAATGAAAGGGAGAATGTGAGGATAATCTAATAGAAGATGAAGTAATTGAGGAAACCATGGTTGAGTTGGCCACCAAGGAATGACCATAGTTGATTTCCATATTGAAGTTTGGAGAAGAACCTGAGGGATTAGGTTGAAAGGAGGAAATGCATATAGTTTCCTGAGGCCAGAATTGGAGGAAGGTGTCTATTCCCAAAGGATCTGGTCTCCAGCTGAAGAAACGAGGGGTTTGACAGTTCAGACGAGAAGTGAACATGTCTAAACGTAGAGGACCCCATAATTAATTGATTTTGATGGAATATTGAAGGATGGAGTTTCCAGTCACTGAAGTCTGTAAGGAAGCGCGAGTTCCAGTCCGCGATTGAATTCGAAACATCTGGAAGGTATTCCGCTTTTAATGTTATGTGTCTGTCTAGACAAAAATGCCAAAATTCCTTGGCAATGTCGGCAAGGGCTTTTGAAGTGGTTCCACCAAGGTGATTTATATATTGGACTGCGGAGATATTGTCCATGCAAAGTAAAACACAGCAATGTGAAGAATTCTTCGCAAAGCTCTTGAGAGCGAAGGACCCAGCCTAAAGTTCTAAGCAGTTGATGTGTAAATGGGATTCGGAAGGAGACCATTTCCTTCCAGTAGATAGGGAACCGCAGCCCGCTCCCCATCCTGAAAGGCTCGCATCCGATTCTATAATGATGTCTGGATTTGGATTAAATATGGTTTTCCCATTCCAAATTTGGATATGAGAGAGCCACCAAAGAAGGTCTTCTTTGTTGTCCAAAGAGAGATGAACTTCGTCTGAATAACCTAGACCTTCTCTCAAATGTCTGGTTTTTAGTCATTGTAGGGCTCGATAATGGAGGGGAGCTGGAAAAATTGCTTGAATGGAAGCCGATAGGAGACCTACTATTCGAGCTATAGCTCTCAGAGAAATAAGATCCTTGAGAAGAATCTGATGAATTTCCTTTCGAATAGTCTTTAGTTTCCTGGTAGGAAGGCTCGGGGTGGTAGATCGAGCGTTCATTAGAGAGCCTAGGAATTCTACTTCTTGAGATGGAAGTAGAATGGACTTTTTGTGGTTGATAAGGAAACCTAGGTTGGAAAGAGGAGACGAGGTCCAATCTCTGTGGGAGAGAAGAAGAGTCTCTGATTGGGCCATGATGAGAATATCGTCAAGGTATATAATGAAACGTACTCCTCGACTTCTGAGGAGTGCAACAATTGGTTTCAGAAGTTTGCTGAAACACCATGGGGCTGATGATGGGCCAAAGGGAAGGCAGGTGAATTGCCATTTCTGATTGTTCCAAATGAATTGAAGAAATGTTTGAGACAAAGAATGAATCAGAATAGTTAGGCATCCTTTAGGTCTATCTTGATTAACTAATCGTCTTTTGGTAATATATCTCTTAGGAGCTGAATGCCTGTACACAGCAAAATTGTTGAGTAGTCTGAGATTGATAACGGGTCTGTGACCTCAGTCTTTCTTTTTTACAAGGAATTAATTGCCGATGAAGCCCGGGGCATTTTGAGGGACAGGTATGATGGCTGCCTTTGCTATAAGATCGTCTATTTCTGATTTGATGAGATTTCGATCTGTTATTGAGAATTGGATGGGCGGGTATACAAATTCTATTTGGAAACCTGATACAGTATTCAGAATCAAAGAGTCTGACGTAATCCTAGTCCAATTTTTCTAAAAATGTATGAGTCTTCCGCCCAATGGAAGATTGTGAGAAAAAAGTGTTAGACTTACCTGAAGAATATTTTGCCCATGGGACTCCGCGTTTACTTCTAGGACGCCAGATTCTGGCTCTGTAAGGAAAGAATGGTCTGGGTTTCTGGGTTGGTACTGTGTAAGTTGGCTGTTGATATTGCTGGTAATGTTGGTAGGAGCCTCATGATTGTTGTCTGGGGACATAACGGCCGGAGAAGCAGCTCCTCCCTTTTCTGGCCCTACCAAAAACACGGTTTGAGTACTTTTTTTTTTTTTTTTTTTTTTTAAAAGGAGTTTTGGGCCTTATTAATGGAGGAGAAGAACCAGACATACTTCCCCATTTCGTGAATAACATCCTCCCCAAACATGCCTTCGTGGGGTCATTGGAGGCAAGGTTTGTGAGTTGGGGGTCTATTTTCATAAGGATAGCGCATTTGCGCTCAGTACAAGGCTGTATTGACATTGCCAAGGAAGCAGGCGGCACGTTGAGCCCAACCTTTTTAGTATTTCTGTATCAATGGGTTTTAAGAAGTTAGAAGAATCCTCAACTAAATCTAGAATTTTGGATAGGGGGCCTAAGACATCCAACAAATTGTCTTGACAGGCTCTAAAACTTCTGTCAATCCCCTTTTTGGTGTTCTTGCCCGTTTTCATGAGGAATTTGTTGAGTATAGGGTCAAGATCCGGGGTTAGGGATGTGCTATGGGGAAGGGTAAGCCTGGGACACTCCGCTTTTTAATTTATTGCAGGTGGATTTATCTAGACTTTTATTCATACGAATTGATAAGAATTTGGCCACAGTTGGGTTGGGGAGCCATTCCACTGATCTAGGGTGACGGATCAAAATAGGAGGGATCTTGTGAAGAGAAAGTTGAGAGACGCAAGATCCAACACTCTGGATGAGCTTAAGGCCACTATCGAAGCATCCTGGGCCTCCAGAACACCTCAGCAGTGCCACAGGCTTATTGCCTCTATGCCACGCCGCATTGAAGCAGTAATTTCTGCAAAAGGATTCCCGACCAAGTATTGAGTGCATAACTGAACATAATTATTTGAAGGTTGACTTTTTTTTTGTATTAAAAACACTTTTCTTTTATTGGTCGGATGAAATATGCTAATTTTTTTGAGCTGTATGCCAAAATCATCAGTATTAAAACAATAAAAGACCTGAAATATTTCAGTTGGTGTGCAATGAATCTAAAATATATGAAAGTAAAATTTTTATCATTACATTATGGAAAATAAAAAAATTTGCATATTGTGCTAAAGTTCATTTTTTTTTTTTTTTTTTTTTAGAAGAACCTGTACAGTGGGCATCAAAAAAGTTTGGGCACCCCAGGTAAAAATTTGTATTAATGTGCATAAAGAAGCCAAAGAAAGATGGAAAATCTCCAAAAGGCATCAAATTACAGATTAGACATTCTTATATGTCAACAAAAGTTAGATTTTATTTCCATCATTTACACTTTCAAAATAACAGAAAACAAAAAAAATGCATCTGCACAAGTTTGGGCACCTTGCAGAGTTAATATCTTGTACTGCCCCCTTTGGCAAGTATCACAGCTTGTAAACACTTTGTAGCCAGCCAAGAGTCTTTCAATTCTTGTTTGAGGTATCTTTGCCCATTCTTCCTTACAAAAGTCTTCCAGTTCTTTGAGATTTCTGGGCTGTCTGTCACGCACTGCTCTTTTAAAGTCTAGCCATAGATTTTCAATTATGTTTGGGTCAGGAGATTGTGAAGGCCATGGCAAAACCTTCAGTTTACGCCTCTTGATGTAATCCCCGTGGATTTCGAGGTGTGTTTAGGATAATTATCCATTTGTAGAAGCTATCCTCTCTTTAACTTCAGCTTTTTCACAGATGGCATCAAGTTAGCATCCGAAATTTGCTGAAATTTTATTGAATCCATTTTTCCTTCTACTCATGAGATGTTCCCTGTGCCACTGGCTGCAATACAACCCCAAAGCATGATTGATCCACCCTCATGCTTAACAGTTGGACAGAGATTCTTTTAATTAAATTCTGTTCCCCTTCTTCTCCAAATGTACCTTTGCTTATTCCGGTCAAAAAGTTAAATTTTGACCTCATCGGTCCACAGAACTTGTTTCCAAGATGCATCAGGCTTGTCTATATGTTCATTTGCAAAGTTCAAACGCTGATTTTTGTGGTGGGGACGTAGAAGAGGTTTTCTTCTGATGACTCTTCCATGAAGACCATATTTGTACAAGTATCTCTTTATAGTGGAATAGTGTACCACAACTCCAGTGTCTGTCAGATCTTTCTGGAGGGATTGTGCAGTCAATCGTGGGTTTTGAATAGTTTTTCTCAAAATCCTGCAAGCTGTTCTGTCTGATATTTTTCTTGGTCTTCCAGATCTTGCTTTAACTTCCACTGTTCCTGATGACTGCCATTTCTTAATTACATTCCGAACAGAAGATACTGAAATCTTAAAATGTTTTGCTATCTTCTTATAGCCTTCTCCAGATTTGTGAGCGTCCACTATTTTCAGTTTCAGATTTCTAGACAACTGCTTAGAAGAACCTATGGTGCTGATTGTTGGGGCAAGGTCAGATGAGTCTGGGCATTTAAAACCTTTGAGATTGACATCACCTGGTCTTCCCAGATGATGATTGAGAACAATCCATGACACTGGCAGGTCTCAGCTTTGCAAAGGGGGCAGTGCATGCTATAAATTCTGCAGGGTGCCCAAACATTTGCAGACACTATTTTTTAGTTTTCTGTTATTTTGAAAGTGTAAATGATGGAAATAAAATCTAACTTTTGTTAACATATTATAAGAATGTCTAATCTGTAATTTGATGTATTTTGGAGATTTTTCCATCTTTCCTTGTCTTCTTTATGCACATTAATACAAATTTTTACCTGGGGTGCCCAAACTTTTGATCCCCACTGTATATAGGAGTGAATAAAGGGGATATCAGCCTGTATGTAAGTCACCAATGAATCACCAATGATTATATCATCAGTGATACAAGGAATAAATGACCATTGAATCACCAATGAGATTAGAATTAAAGAGGGGAGAAAAAAAAAAATATATATATATATATATATAAAGGATAATCTAGTAATAATAAATATAGAAAAAGATAAAAGAGTAATGGAAATTTTTTATTATAGAGGAAATGTGATAAATTTAGGTATAATTGTATAAAATATGAAATATAAGTAAATTAAATTAGGAGACAAAATACTCATCTGGTTCCACTGCTGAGCAGCAAAAGAAGGACAATATTATAAAAAATGTCAACTGTATGTCATGTGCTGTATTGTGATTGGTTACACAGCAGGATAGCATGTTTGGCTATACCATGCTTACTTTTTTTCAAGTTTTCTGATTTATTCACATATATCCTTTTGCTGCTGAGAAGTAAGAGGTTCTAAAAGCATAATAGGAGCGTCTTGTATTTCAATAAAATTAGAATGCAACACCAGCATGCTATAGTAATAGTGTCTTAATACCAGAAAAAAAGGAAGCTTGGTTCTATAGACTGTAGGCCTTTTGTGTATAATTTTTTAACCAGAGTTTGTCATCTTTCTCTGCAGGTTACAGGTGCTTCAAAGCCATTATGTTTCTGTCAGGCTTGCTGGCTGGTTCAGCAGTCATTTTTTTACTTTGTCACAAAGAGCGTATCCTGGAAACTCAACTGAGCCTGGAGCTAAGTGCGGGCATTGCCTTGGGGATTGGCCTGCTCTGTGGACTGGTCACCATGCTTGTGCACAGTGTGGGCCTATTTATGACAGGCCTGATTCTTGGACTTCTGGTGGCCACAGCTTGCCTTGTGGGCTTGGAGCAGTTCTACCATCCACCCACAGCCTGGATTCCTATTGGAGTGATGATGGGCTCTGCTATGCTATTTGCTGTATTGACTCTGCAGTGGCAAAAGATTTTCACTGTTATCTCCACTGCAACATTTGGAGCTGCAATATTGACTGTGTGCACAGATTATTTCATTGAAATGATGCTGCTGGTGCAGTATGTCTATGACCGTCTCCGCCTTGAAGTGTCTCATCCCCTCTGCTGGTTCAGTTGGGTGGTCCTAGGCATCTGGCCAGTGTTGAGCATTCTGGGAATTGTAGTCCAGTGGAAACTGACAGCCGAAGGCTTCTCGCATACTGATGGTGAGTGTTGACTCTTGAGTTTTCTTCTTTGCCTACAAATCCCATAGTTCCATTTTCCTTCCTCCCACACATCAGCCACCCCACCCATTGAAACATAAATGAGCTGCATCCATTCAAAAGACCTGTGGTTATCAATCAGGGTGCCTACAGCTGTTGCATTAGTTGCAGATTGATCTCTCTCCCACCGAGCGATCGCTCCACCCATTGAAGCAGACAGGCTCCCTGTCATCAGCTGACTAGTGAGTCAGGTCTCAGCCGCATTGCAACCTGGGAAACAGTCATTTTGTATGCTGGTAAAAATAAATATTGGGGTGAAATTCACAGAAGAATTGTGAGAAAACCGTAACGCACAGCTACAGACACTATTAGGAACTACACTAACTTTACAGCCCCTGTAGCATAGTCAAATAAAAAAAACAATTCCTGGAATACCCCTTTTAAACAATACAATAATACAAAATCTGTTTTTGGGGAAAAAAAACTATCAATCTTGGAACATGTAGTAATCTTAACCATAACCATCCTAGTTGCTTGAGGAGTATTTTTGGCTCATAAAACTTGGGTTCGATTAATCGATAATTTATATATACTTGTCAAAAAGTCAATTTTTTCATTAGTTTGGAGGCAAATCCCCCTCTATTCCCCCCCCCCCCCTCCCCCAGTAGTGGGCTCGCAAGTTCTTTTTCTAGCCATCTGACCAGGTACATTGATACCTGTGTAGAAATGTGTATCAAGGAAAATAAGATTCCAAGTATTATTTAGTAGTGAGATCTCCAGAGGAACTACTTTTCTATTTCGGTCAGTGGAGGAAGACAAGAAACTGAACTTTGGTAACTAGGCAGTTATTAAAAGAGGCACTCTGCCCCTAGACATCTTATCCCCTATCCAAGGATAGGAGATAATATGTCTGATCGCGGGGGTCCTGCTGCTGGGGAGAGATGGCGGGGTTCCCGCTCCTTTTGATGGGGGATAAGATGTCTAGGGGCGGAGTACCCCTTTTAAGGACCAGACTACAATTCACTTCTGCAAATACAGCAAGCTGGTCAAGTAAAGGCACTGGAGACTGAAGAGCAGCTGTTTTTTCATGGATAGTGTTAGAATAGTGATGTGTATTTCCCCATGGCTTTCTTTATTTCATTTTGTGGGATAAAGTTTAACTTGGCTTTATTGTGTATATATTAAGAAAAAAAAACTTGCCCCCCCCCCCATTATTATAACTTCAGTTCCTAATGCTGCATGCACATGGCCCTAGGTCAGCTCTGTTTTGTAGATAGCTGTAATATGGCATTACAGATGTTTATGGGGTTTTACTGTGATAGTAACTGCAGTTTTGCACCGGTATTCTCCCCTAGAAGCGATCTGATGGAGCATAGTACTTCTGTACATGAATACTTTGGAACTCAATAGCACAAAGCCCCAGGGAAATGCATATTCTGTAATACAATCTCCTGTAGAGACATATGTCTGAGGCCTGAATAAGATTAATAAAGAGAGAGAGTAGGTTATCACACTGCAGTTCTTTATAGTTCTTTAAAGTCAATAAAAAAAATTGTTCAATATTATGTCTAAGGCATTATAAAACGAAATAAGTCTCTATAATATGGGTCTCAAAGAGAATATGTATGGAATAGAGCATTTCATAGGGTAATGTGTAGGACAATATTGTAGTCAGTTTCAGAGCCTATTTACTGGACCACTACCATCTGTGTGACGCTTAGGACTGTGTATTGAGGTTAACAAGGGTTGGAGGTTAATGGAAAAGGTTGAAAATATGTTGTGACTTCCTGCACTAAGGTTACCGTGGGCTGAAGACCTCACAAGTTCTGTGTCTGCAGCAATTCCTGCTGTGAACAAAACGCATCTGTTACTTGGAGGATTGTACATGGGAAAACTGTGTGTGTGTGTTTTCATATAAACATTTTTTGTATCTGTATCTTTTTATTTTATTTTTTTATTTCTTTTATATAATAAAAAAAAAACCTAGATCACATAACCTAGTTAAACCACACAACAAATGGTCAGAAATGCCCCCCCCCCCCCCTCCTTAACAGGAAAAGTACTTTAGCAGCACTCTAAGGATACATAGTCATGCTACATATCAGATCTTCTCCACAAAGAAAAATATACAGGGCTGTTTGACATTTACCATGCAGGTTAGATGGTACCCTGGCCAGTTTTGTTCTATTGTTGCCCTCCTTATGGTGAACTGTGGACCAAACCAAATATTCAATCATGCAGTGTAGAAATAAACTTAGCATGGAACAATGTATTACCCCCTCATGAAGCATTTCTGTAAGGTACTACAGTTGTCTAAAAAGTATCCCTAACCTATAAATTAACAATTATATATGGCTGTATGTTATGTAGTAGTCTCTTTTCACTCTGGCCCCAAATGTGGGATCAGCGGTGGAACCTCCATATGCTCAGGCCTCCAGGTAATTCACCCTGTAATGGTATACCGGTCTGACACTCTAATGCTGGTCCTGCACCAATAAACCTCAGTATTCCTTGGCACATGAATTAAAGTTTTTTTAACCTATGCCAACACAAGACGTATTCTGAAGTCCTTTTCTCATCTTATTGTCAGATGTTGCCATATTTTCTACCTTGTCTGTTATGTTTCACCCTTCGAAGCTTACTCTGTATGTGATTCTTACTTAATTTGACAGTGATCATAAGCAGACGTCAAAAGCGCCTCCAGCTTCTCAGAATCCGCCAGAAAGAGGCCAAAAAACGTCAGAGTGTGACTTCTCAAGAAGGAACTTATCGGCGGAAGGCCAACCCTATAAAAAGATATACTGGGGACATCCTTGCACCGGTAAGAGTCTGTATTATGTCCAATTCATCTATAGGAGTCCTGTGGGTTGTAGGGCTAACATATCCAAACAGTTCTCAATATACAAATAAAATACGTACATAAAGTATGAGTAGAAATCTTTAGGACATATAGTGCCTTGTAAAAGTATTCACTTTTACAAGGCACTGTATTCCGTATTTTGGTGCCTCACAACCTGGAATTAACGTGGATTGTCTAACCCCTTAATGGATATTTACGTATATTTACGTAAATACGTATATTTACGTCCGTGGCCAGCTGCCGATCTGTGAAGTGCGCACCGAAGCTGAGCGCGCTTCGTATCTGCGGGGTCCCGGTTGCTAGCAGCAACCGGGACCCGCGGCTAATACCGGACATCGCTGATCGGGCTGATGTCCGGTATCAATCCTTTAGATGCCACAATCAAAGTTGATTGCGGCATCTAAATTGGAAAAAATTCATACCAGCTAGCTCAGCACAGCTGAGAGGACAGCCGGAGTTGCCTTACCTTCTTCCCAGCTGTCCAATTGGCGTTTGATTGCTCCCAGCCTGAAATCCAGGCTTGAGCAATCAAGCGCAGAAAGCACTGATCAATGCATTCCTATAGCAATGCATTGAACAGTGCCTGCAATCAGTGTATGCAATGTTACAGCCCCTAGAGGGGGCTATAACAATGCGTACAAAAAAAAAGTTAATAAATGTGATTTAACCCCTAATAAAAATCAGAATCACCCCCTTTTCCCATAAAAAAAAAAAAGTGTGTAAATAAAAATAAACATGTGGTATAGCCTCGTGCGGAAATGTCCGAATTATAAAAATATCATTAATTTAACCGCACGGTCAATGGCGTACCCGGAAAAAAATTCCAAAGTCCAAAATAGCGTATTTTTGGTCACTTTTTAGATCATGAAAAAATGAATAAAAAGCGATCAATAAGTCCGATACAAAAATGGTACTGCTAAAAACTTCAGATCACGGCACAAAAATTAGCCCTCATACTGCCCCATACGCAGAAAAATAAAAAAATTATAGGGGTCAGAAGATGACAACATATACATTTTCCTGCATGTATATTTTTTTTCAGAACGGCAAAATCCAACCTATATAATAAGTAGGGTATCATTTTAATCGTATGGACCTACAGAACAAAGATAACGTGTCATTTCTACCAAAAAATGTACTGTGTAGAAACGAAAGCCCCAAAAGCTCCAAAATTGCGCTTTTTCTTCAATTTTGGCACACAATGATTATTTTTTTTTCGTTTCGCCGTAGATTTTTGGGTAAAATTACTGTCATTACAAAGTAGAATTGGTGGCGCAAAAAATAAGCCATCACATGGATTTTTAGGTGCAAAATTGAAAGAGTTATGATTTTTTAAAGCTAAAGAGGAAAAAGCGAAAGTGCAAAAATGGAAAAACCCCGGGTCCTTAAGAGGTTACGGATTTAGATAATTTAATTTACAGAACATACCCACAACTTTGAAGATGTTAATTATTGTGACGCAAACAACAAATAGGACAAAATAACAGAAAAAGTCAATGTGCATAACTATTCACCCCCCTAAAGTCAATACTTTGTAGAGCCCTCTTTTGCGGCATTCACAGCTCCAAGTCGCTTTGGATAAGTCTCTATGAGCTTGCCACATCTTACCACTGGGATTTTTGCCCATTCCTCCTTGCAAAACTGCTCCCGCACCTTCAAGTTGGATGGTTCGCGCTTGTGAACAGCAATCTTTAAGTCTGACCACAGATTTTCGATTGGATTGAGATCTGGGCTTTTACTAGGCCATTCCAACACATTTACATGTTTCCCCTTCAACCACTGAAGTGTTTCTTTAGCAGTGTGTTTGGGGTCATTGTCCTGCTGGAAGGTGAACCTCCGTCCTAGCCTCAAATCATGCACAGAGTGGTACAGGGATATTCTTGAGAAAAACCTGTATTTAGCACTATCCATCTTTCGCTCAACTCTGACCAGTTTCCCAGTCCCGGCTGCTGATGGTGTTCTTTGGGTGATGTGTTGGGTTTGTGCCAGACATAGCATTTTCTTTGATGGCTGAAATGTTCAATTTTAGTCTCATCAGGCCAGAGCACCTTCCTCCATACATTTTGGGAGTCTCCCACATGCCTTTTCGCAAACTCACAACGTGCCTTTTTGTTTTTAGCTGAAAGTAATGGCTTTCTTCTGGCCACTCTGCCATAAAGCCCAACTCTATGGAGCGTACAGCTTATTGTCGTCCTATGTACAGATACTCCAGTCTCTGCTGTGGAACTCTGCAGCTCCTCCAGGGTTACCTTAGGTCTCTGTGCTGCTTCTCTGATTAATGCCCTCCCTTCCCGGTCCGTGAGTTTTGGTGGACGGCCGTATCTTGCCAGGTTTGCTGTTGCCATGTTCTTTCCTTTTGGTTATGATAGATTTGATGGTGCTCCTGCGGATTATCAATTATCAATTTGGATAGATATATATATATTTTTTTGTTTTATAACCTAACCCTGACTTGTACTCAACATTGTCCCTTACTTTTTTGGAGAGTTCCTTGGTCTTAATGGCAGTGTTTGGTTACTGATGCCTCTTGCTTAGGTATTGCAGCCTCTGGGGCCATTTAAAAATAGGTGTGTATATGTAATGACAGATCATGTGACACTTAGATTGCACACAGGTGGACATCATTTCACTAATTATGTGACTTCTGAAGGTAATTGGTTGCACCAGAGCTTTTTATGGCCTTCCTAACAAAGGGGGTGAATACAAATGCACATGGCAATTTTCTGTTTTCTATTTCTAAACAATAGTTTTATTTATATATTTTTCTCATTTCATTTCACCAACTTAGACTATTGTGTTTTGAGCCATCACATAAAATTCAGATTAACAAAACATTGAACTTAAGCCCATAAGGACCAGGCCCATTTTGGCCTTAACCCTTTAACGACGAAGGTCTGCCGGCTCCCGCGATATGCCGCGGGGTCACGCGGTGTCCCGGCGGCTATTAACGGCCGGGACCCGCGGCTAATACAGGACCTAACCGATTGCGGTGATTCCCTGTATTAACTCTTCAGCCGCGGCGATCAAAGCTGACCGCCGCGTCTGAAGTGAAAGTGACCCGGCTGCTCAGTTAGGCTGTTCGGGATCGCCGTGGAGAAATCGCTTACAGGACACCGGGAGGGCCCTTACCTGCCTCCTCGGTGTCCGATCGACGAATGACTGCTCCATGCCTGAGATCCAGGCAGGAGCAGTCAAGCGCCGATAACACTGATCACAGGCGTGTTAATACACACCTGTGATCAGCAGCATAAAAGATCAGTGTGTGCAGTGTTATAGGTCCCTATGGGACCTATAACACTGCAAAGAAAAAAGTGTTGTTAAAGGTCATTTAACCCCTTCCCTAATAAAAGTTTGAATCACCCCCCTTTTCCCATAAAAAAAATAAAGCAGTGTAAATTAAAAATAAACATATGTGGTATTGCCACATGCGTAAATGTCCAAACTATAAAAATATATCGTTAATTAAATTGCACGGTCAATGGCGTACGCGCAAAAAAAATTCCAAAGTCCAAAAAAGCGTATTTTGGTCACTTTTTATACCATTTAAAAAGTGATCAAAAAGTCAGATCAAAACAAAAATGGTAAACTTCAGATCACGGCGCAAAGAATGAGCCCTCATACCGCCCTGTATGTGGAAAAATAAAAAGTTATAGGGGTCAGAATAGGAAATTTTTAAACGTATACATTTTCCTGCATGTAGTTATGATTTTTTTCCAGAAGTACGACAATATCCAACCTATATAAGTAGGGTATCATTTTAACTGTATGGACCTACAGAATAATAAGGTGTAAATTTTACTGAAATATGCACTGCGTAGAAACGGAAGCCCCCAAAAGTTACAAAATGGCGTTTTTTTCTTCGATTTTGTCACACAATTAATTTTTTTTTATTCCGTTTCGCTGTGAATTTTGGGGTAAAATGACTAATGTCCCTGCAAAGTAGAATTGGTGACGCAAAAAATAAGCCATAATATGGATTTTTAGGTGGAAAATTGAAAGGGTTATGATTTTTAAAAGGTAAGGAGGAAAAAACGAAAGTGCAAAAACTGGTTCTTAAGGGGTTAAGGACCAGGACAATTTTATTTTTGCATTTTCCTTTTTTTCCTCCTCCGCCATCTTAAAATCATAACTCTTTTTATATGAGGGCTTGTTTTTTGTGTCACCAATTTTACTTTAATGAAATCACTTATTTTACCATAGAATGTATGGTGCAACCAAAAAAATATTATTTATGTGGGAAAATTGAAAAGAAAAGCAATTTAGCAAATTTTGGAAGCTTTTGTTTTCACGCTGTAGACTTTACGGTAAATGACATGTTTTCTTTATTCTGTGGGTCAATACGATCAAAATTTATTCCCATGTTATGTGCCTTTTATACCGTATTTATCGGCGTATAACACGCACTTTTTAGGCTAAAATTTTTAGCCTAAAGTCTATGTGCGTGTTATACGCCGATACACCCCAGGAAAGGCAGGGGGAGAGAGGCCGTCGCTGCCCGCTTCTCTCCCCCTGCCTTTCCTGGGGTCTAGAGCGCTGCTGCCAGCCCTTCTCTCCCCCTGGCTATCGGCGCCGCTGCCCGTTCTGTCCCCCTGACAATCGGTGCCGGCGCCCCATTGCCGGTGCCTATAGCCAGAGGGAGAGAAGCGGCGGCGACAGCCACGGGGAGAGAAAGGGCAGCGGCACCCATTACCGGCGCCGCTGCCCCGTTGCCTCCCCCCATCCCCGGTGGCATAATTACCTGGGTCGGGTCCGCGCTGCTGCAGGCCTCCGGCGTGCGTCCACGGCGTCGTTGCTATGCGCTGCGCGGCGCATGACTTCAGTGCGCCGCGCATAGCAACGACGCAGGGGACGCGCTCCGGAGGCCTGCAGCAGCGTGGACCCGACCCAGGTAATTATGCCATCGGGGATGGGGGGAGGCAACGGGGCAGCGGCGCCGGCAATGGGTGCCGCTGCCCCTTCTCTCCCCCTGGCTGTCGGCGCCGCTTCTCTCCCCCTGGCTATCGGCATCGATAGTCAGGGGGACAGAACGGGCAGCAGCGCCGATAGCCAGGGGGAGAGAAGGGCCGGCAGCAGGGCTCTAGACCCCAGGAAAGGCAGGGGGAGAGAAGTGGGCAGCGACGGCCTCTCTCCCCCTGCCTTTCCTGGGGGTGTATTGGGTTATACACACGCACACACGCACCCTCATTTTACCATGGATATTTGGGTAAAAAACTTTTTTTACCCAAATATCCCTGGTAAAATGAGGGTGCGTGTTATAGGCCGGTGCGTGGTATACCCCGATAAATACGGTAATTGTACCACTTAAAAAAAAAAATCTCAAACTATTTTTACTAAATTAGTATGTTTGAAATTGCCATATTTTGACCACCTGTAACTTTCAAATGTTTCCGTATACAGGGAGGTATGAGGGCAAATTTTTTGTGCCGTTATCTGTAGTTTTTATCGGTACCACTTTTGCTTATATTTTACTTTTTATTATTATTATTTTTGTATTTTGGAAAAAAAATTGACAAAGCAGCAATTTTGGATTATTTTTTTTTTTTTCTTTTTACGCCATTCACCATACGGGATAATTAACAAAATATTTTGATGCATGCGGCGATACCAAATATGTTTATGAATTTATTTTTTTTAACGCTTTTTGGAGGGGTAAAATGCAAAAAACTGATGATTTTTTCAAATGTTTTTACTTTTTTTTTATTACACTTTAATAGGGATTTATAGCAATCCTTTAACTGCTAATACTGTTCAGTGCTATGCATAGGGCATAGCACTGATCAGGGTTATCGGCTATCTTCTGCTCTGGTCTGCTCGATCTCAGACCAGAGCAGAAGACCCCAGGAGACGGACGGAAGCAGCCGAGAGGACCTCGGTCCGCCATTATGGATGATCGAATCCCCTCGGCAGCGCTGCGGGCGATCCTATCATCCATTTTAAAGTACTGCACTGCCGCAGATGCCATGATCTGTATTGATCACGCCATCTGAGGGGTTAATGGCGGACAGCAGCCGGGACCTGCTGCACATGACGTGAGCACCGGTCTGGTGCTCATGGTCATGGCGGAGCGTAAGTGTACGTCGTGGTGGGTTAAGTACCACTGCACCATGACGTATATTTACGTACAATACTTTTGCAAGGCACTGTAAACTTTACCAGGTGGGACAGCTTTAGAGCTCTCTTCTTAGATTTTTGCATACAAGACTTGTCATAGACTATAGAAATTAAATGTGCTTGGTGATTGACAATAAGGAGCCTTAAAACAATGTTTATTAATGTGTTAATTCCTAAATATTTAACAATTGATAGAAGATGTAGCAGATTTGCCAAATTGAAATCTGTCTTTGCTCCTGCTGTTTCTCATAACATAATGGACATTGTCTTGAGACAGACAGTCTTGAAAGAAGCAATCTGATTGGGCAACTCGGCAACTTTTCTTCTGGAAAGGTTTTGCTAAATCTTCCCCTTTTGTTCCCTGTAAGTAACTTTATGCCTGTATATAGGGCTACCCTGTAGTTAGCTTGCCCCCTGTAGATGGCTCCTACTCTTCTTTCTGCAGAAGTGACGTTTCTACCTCTAGTGGCCACAGGCAGTGTCTCTAGAGGTCAGAAGCCCCTGGAGACCTTAACAGCTAGGATGTGCTAGGACCCCTGTAGTGGTGATACACTACAGGGATCCTAGTGCGTCCTGTCACCATCTTCACTACTGGACTGCCGCGGTTGGGAACCACTACTACACTGCTCAAAAAAATAAAGGGAACACTTAGATAACACATCCTACATCTGAATGAATGAACTAATCGTATGAAATACTTTCGTCTTTAAAGGGTACCTCTCATCAAATAATAAACTTTTGATATATTTTAGATTAATGAATGTTGAATAACTTTCCAATAGCATGTTAATGAAAAATATGCTTCTTTCTATTGTATTTTTCCTGATCAGTCCTGTCAGCAAGCATTTCTGACTCATGCTGGAGTCCTAAACACTCAGAGCTGCCAGCCTGCTTTGTTCACAGCCAAACAGGCTGTGAACAAAGCAGGCTGTTCACAAAGGAGAACACTCAGAGCTGCCAAAGCAGACTGGCAGCTCGTAGTGTTTAGGACTCCAGCATGAGTCTGAAATGCTTGCTGCCAGGACTGGTAGGGAGACCCCTAGTGGTCATTTCTTCAAAGTGGAAAATTAAATAGAAAGAAGCATATTTTTTATTAACATGCAATTGTGAAGTTATTCTGCATACATTAATCTATAATATATCAAAAGTTTTTTTTGATGAGAGGTACCCTTTAAATAGTTTTTGTTATCACATTCAACTATCAATGGAAATCAAGTTTATCAACCCATGGAGGTCTGGATATGGAGTCACACTCAAAATCAAAGTGGAAAACCACACTGCAGGCTGATCCACCTTTGATGTAATGTCCTTAAAACGAGTCAAAATGAGGCTCAGTAGTGTGTGTGGCCTCAATGTGCCCGTATAACCTCCCTACAATGCCTGGGCATGCTCCTGATGAGGTGCATCCGCCAACTCCTGGACAGTCTGTGGTGCAACGTGACGTTGGTGAATGGAGCGAGACGTGATGTCCCAGATATGCTCAATCAGATTCAGGTCTGGGGAGCGGGCAGGCCAGTCCATAGCATCAATGCCTTCCTCTAGCAGGAACTGCTGACACACTCCAGCCACATGAGGTCTAGCATTGTCTTGCATTAGGTGGAATCCAGGGCCAATCGCACCAGCATATGGTCTCACCAGGGGTCTGAGGAGCTCATCTCTGTACCTAATGGCAGTCAGGCTACCTCTAGCAAGCACATGGAGGGCTGTGCGCCCCCCCCCCCCCCCCCCCCAAAAAAAAAAATAAATATGCCACCCTACACCATTACTGACCCACCACCAAACCGGTCATGCTGGAGGATTTTGCAGCCAGCAGAATGTTCTCCATAGCGTCTCAAGACTCTGTCACATGTGCTCAGTGTGAACCTGCTTTCATCTGTGAAGCGCACAGGGCGCCAGTGGCGAATTTGCCAGTCTTGGTGTTCTCTGGCAAATGCCAAACGTCCTGCATGTTGTTGAGCTGTAAGCACAAACCCCCACCTGTGGACGTTGGGCACTCTTACCACCCTCAAGGAGTCAGTTTCTGACTCTGGCTCTGGCAGTGCTCCTTCTTGCACAAAGGCAGAGGTAGTGGTCCTGCTGCTGGGTTGTTGGCCTCCTCCACGTCTCCTGATGCACTGGCCTGTCTCCTGGTAGTGCCTCCCTGCTCTGGACACTACGCTGACAGACACAGCAAACCTTCTTGCCACAGCTCGCATTGATGTGCTATCCTGGATGAGCTGCACTACCTGAGCCACTTGTGTGGGTTGTAGACTCCGTCTCACGCTACCACTAGAGTGAAAGCACCGCCAGCCTTAAAAAGTGACCAAAACCTCAGCCAGGAAGCATAGGAATTGAGAAGTGGTCTGTGGTCACCACCTGCAGAACCACTCCTTTTATTGGGGGTGTCTTGCTAATTGCCTATCATTTTCACCTGTTGTTTGTTCCATTTGCACAACAGCATGTGAAATTGATTGTCAATCAGTGTTGCTTCCTGAGTGGACAGTGTGATTTCACAGAAGTGTCATTGACTTGGAGTTACATTGTGTGGTTTGTGTTCCCTTTAGTTTTTTGAGCAGTGTATATTAATAATGTGGAATGTAAATGTTTCCTTTCCAAACACTTCCCTTTAAATTGTTATTACAATAGTGCATGACTGGTCCATTTATAGATGAATAGACATTGTAGGCCTTCAGATTATGCTTTCAGTTTTCATTATTCTTTTATGGTTTCTTTTGCAGAGTTACTTGCAGAGCTTACGAGAGCGTCAGACTGGCACAGGCACATCCATGAGCAGCCTAAATGCCAACATGCAGACAATTGTGGACCTGGACTATGAATGCGGCTCTACTGTGCCCCTTACTGCCACTACTCCTGTGATTCGGGTCTGATGTGTCCCCCAGCCTCCTCATGCTGGCTATGAAGCTGCATTTGGTTCAAGTTGATAGGCCAAATTGTTGTGCCTTATGTTCTGTCTTCTGGTACATCTCATACTCATCTGCCCGGGCTACTATTCCCATCTCCCATGATTGTGTGGACCCATGAACAGAAAAGTTGTTGGCAGTTTGGATAGTTTTACCGGTTTGTTAGACACGTTCTGGATGAATGTCTCATACTAGATGTAATTCTGCCCCATGGATGAGCAATTGGGAGTGTCTTCAGGATCTACCAGGGCATTTAGTAGCTGTAAAGTATTGGTGCAAACCGAAGAGAAGAATACACTGCTGTATATAGAAACCTTCACAGAACAAAACAGTAGTCTTTAAATGATAGTGCTGAATTTGTGTCTCTCTTCATTTTTTTTTTTATAGGGAAAAATAAAATTAGGTCTGCCCTATTTATTGTTTAAAGGTGTACTCCGCTGCTCAGCATTTGGAACAAACTTTTCCGAACGCTGGAGCCGGGAGCTCGTGATGTCATAGCCCCACCCCCTCATGACATCACGCCCCGCCCCCTCAATGCAAGTCTGTTCCAGCGTTCGGAACAGTTTGTTCCAATTGCCGAGCAGCGGAGTACCCCTTTAAGGTACATGCTGTTTTTTGATCCAGTAGATGGCCATCTATCCCACAAAAGATTAGAGACATTGATAAACTCTAGTGTGAATGAAAACTGGAGCAGTTGGCTATGGTCACCAATCACATTGCTAGCGCCATCTTCTTATGGGGATGGCTCACTGCTTCAGTTTTTCATTGCAATTCTTAGGTGTGTAGAAATAATAGGAAATCTTAACTGTTTGCTGCACATGTCAATATAGTCTATTGTACTTGTCAGTGACTATGTGAGGCAGGGATCTGTTGTCTACTTTACAAGTCATCACAGTGGCCCAGACAATGGCCTTCCCCTATGACCACTACTTTAACTTGCAAATTTCCAGTCCCGAAAACCTTTTCTGATTTTTGTTTTGTATATATGCTTTCTACTTAAAGCTTGGTGTTCCTTTTGAATAACGTCTATTGTATCATACATTTAAGGGGTCAGGTTGACTCCTATGATAACAGCTGTAATATAGGGTAGTTCATATACATTTATGTGAAATTGAAATAAACATATTTTTAGAGTGCAAAGAAATGAAACCACTACAATGTATTACACTGTTTTATAGCACTTTAATATATGAAGGGCTCTGTACAAATGTATGTATGTAACATATTGAACTTACTATATCCGCAATGCCTTTAACTGTATGTATGCGTTCTAAACAAGTTGACCACTATATTATTGCTGTCCTAGTAAATTTAAGTATAGTGCTTTGAGAATAAAAAAGGACAAAAACAATTCTACATGCAGAAATCTCTGAAGTCGTTGTTTGTATAGGGCTGCATTTATAAAGGTGAGTTCTTTTAATCCTGCGTACTACTATCCAAACAATGAAATGATAAAAGAAACCATTGCCTCCTACATCTGTATGTACCCACACCCGTTGTAGCTCAGAATGCCAGCTGCTCTTAAAACACGGTTATGTGCCAATCTCTACTACAGCCATTATGAAAATTGACTACAAAACACCCTGGATAGCCACATGATGTTCCCTTTTAGGCTACTGTAGTGTCAGTGCTGGTGGCAAAAGTGCATGACTCTGCAGAGATTACCTACAATAACATATGGATATCTTGTTATGCAAAATAGATAATTTTTTTTTTTTTGGTCTGCAGTTGTGCACATTTTGCCTGCCTATATCCGTACATTCTCCTCTTTGTGGACAGTTTCCAATTTAAGGGTGTAACCAGTGTTCTTTGTGTATTCTGGATTTAACAATTTAAGGGTACATTCAGACGAGCGGATTTTCCGTGCATATTTCGCTGCGGATCTGCCGCTGAAGGACCTCTGTATGCTGCCTTTACACGTGCCTGCTCGGAGCGGCAATATGCCGCTATGAGCAGACACACTGCGATGGGCGAGTCACCGCGCGCATGTGCAGTATACTCTCACATCACGGCAGCTCTTGGCCTAGCTCATTGAGCAGGCGGGGGGGGGTGCGGACACGATATGTGCGAGTACACTGCGCATGTGCAGCGGCTCGCACATCGTTTCAGTGTGTCTGCACGTAATGGACTATTGCCGCTCCGAGCAGGCACGTGTAAAGGCACCATACAGAGGTTCTTCAGCAGAGGATCTGCAGCGTAAAATACGCTGTAAATCCGCTCGTCTGAACGTACCCTACAGAGGTTATTTAGAGTTAGAAAAACATAGCTGAAAAAAAGCACCACCTTTGTCATCAGGTCCTGTGTGGTATTACAGCTCAGTTTCATCAAAATGCATAGAGCCAAGGTGTAATACCACACATGAAGAAGACAGGTAGTCTTCATGTGTGGTATTACACCTTGGCTCTCTTGCTGTTTTTTGGGAAGTAATAAGCTCTGTTTTTTTTTATTTATTTCTGTATTCATTGAATACATGACCAGTTCTACATCTCAGCAGTATGAAGACTTTATCATTTCCAGAGTATCCACCTCAAATGGAACCTGCTGTATGTGTAAATACACTGCTCAAAAAATAAAGGGAACACCTAAACAACATAATGTAACTCCAAGTCAATCACATTTCTGTGAAATCACACTGTCCACTCAGGAAGCAACACTGATTGACAATCAATTTCACATGCTATTGTGCAAATGGAACAGACAACTGGTGGAAATTATAGGCAATTAGCAAGACATCTCCATTAAAGGAGTGGTTCTGCAGGTGGGGACCACAGACCACTTCTCAGTTCCTATGCTTCCTGGCTTATGTTTTGGTCACTTTTGAATGCTGGTGGTGCTTTCACTCTAGTGGTAGCATGAGACGGAGTTTACAACCCACACAAGTGGCTCAGGTAGTGCAGCTCATCCAGGAGGGCACATGAATGTGAGCTGTGGCAAGAAGGTTTACTGTGTCTCAGCGTAGTGTCCAGAGCATGGAGGCGCCATCAGGAGTCAGGCCAGTACAACAGGAGACTTGGAGGTGGCCATAGAACAGCAACAACCCAGCAGTAGGACCACTACCTCTGCCGTATTGCAAGGAGAAGCACTGCCAGAGCCCTGTAAAATGACCTCCAGCAGGCCACAAATGCATGTGTCCACTCAAACTGTCAGAAACTGACTCCATGATGGTGGTATGAGGGCCCGATGTCCACAGGTGGGGGTTGTGCTTACAGCCAAACACCATGCAGGACGCATGTGCCAGAGAACACCAAGATTGGCAAATTCGCCACTGGCTCCCTGTGCTCTTCACAGATGAAAGCAGGTTCAAACTGAGCACATTTGACAGAAGTGACAGTCTGGAGACGACGTGGAGAACGTACTGCTGCATGCAACCTCCTCCAGCATGACCAGTTTGGCTGTGGGTCAGTAATGGTGTGGGATGGCAATTCTTTGGGGGGGGGGGGGGGGCGCACAGCCCTCCATGTGCTTGTCAGAGGTAGCCTGACTGCCTTTAGTTACCGAGATGAGATCCTCAGACCCCTTGTGAGACCATATGCTGGTGCAGTTGGCCCTGGGTTCCTCCTAATGCATGACAATGCTAGACCTCATGTGGCTGGAGTGTGTCAGCAGTTCCTGCAAGAGGAAGGCGTTGATGCTATGGACTGGCCCGCCCGTTCCCCAGACCTGAATCCGATTGAGCACATCTGGGACATCATGTCTTGCTTTATCCACCAACGCCACATTGCACCACAGACTGTCCAGGAGTTGGCGTATGCTTTAGTCCTGGTCACCTCATCAGGAACATGCCCAGGAGTTGTAGGGAGATTTTGTAGGAAGGTCATATGGGCACGTGGAGGCCACACACACTACTGAGCCTCATTTTGACTTGTTTTAAGGACATTACATCAAAGTTGGATCAGCCTGTAGTGTGGTTTTCCACTATGATTTTGAGTGTGACTCCATATCCAGACCTCCATGGATTTTGTTGTCTGCACATTCAACTATGTAAAGACGAAAGTATTTCATACGATTAGTTAATTCAAATCTAGGATGTGTTATCTTAGTGTTCCCTTTATTTTTTTGAGCAGTGTATTTCATGTGCGAGTGGTACTTCACCAGGTCAGGTAAAAACCAAGGATAGGTCAATACTTAGTAGACCTTGTTCTAATGGGTCAAATGGCTCCAAAAAATTATATTTTGCAACAGTACACAATTCTATTAAGTAGTTTAACATATAACTTTTGTGTTGAATTTGTTTTCTTCATTTAATAAATATGACCCCTTAAGTCCAGAATGGGCTCTTTCTTCCTGATAGAATGTGTCTCTGCAACAGAAATGGTTTATGTAGATCTAAAAAAAAAATGCAGTTTTTTTTTTATTTTATTTTTTTTATCAAATCCGACCCACTTCCCTGTTACTGTAATCCTATGCAGATTTACATGTGAAAATTCTCATCAAAAATCAACAGCATTAAACATAGGGACCTAGATTAATAGACCACATCGGTCAGTGACCATATCTATGCTTAGAAATTCAAAGACTACACCACATTCAGTGTCTAGGCATCAGTGCTATTTCTAAGCTACTAGCTCCAGAATGACTGACTACTTATATTAGCTGGGGGTCACATAGACACACTAGAGCACGTACTGAGCTCCGTCAGCTCTTGGTGACAGACTGCAGTGAACACAGAACACTACTTCCATTTCACGTGCTTGTCATCTAGTGCTAAATCTGTTACATGCAGTGTCCATCTGCAGTCTGTTCCAGGTTTTCTTTATCTTTTCCACATGGTACAACAGCATTTAGCGATCATTGACATTGTGCTTATTAGAACAGACATTTGGCAGCATGACTTGATGCCCCTGCCAGTAACCGCTGCCATATTAGAACAGATAACAGAAACTCCAGACTCATGTCCTGGGGACCAGTGGTCGTCTTCTCTCCAGTGCTCGGAGCATGAATTAAGTACAGCAGTTGTCATATCAGATCTCAAGGAACAGGAGGACTCTGCTAGGCCACCCAGTGCCTTTCAGTATCTGCAATAATTATTGTTGCTAAAGAAGTGCTATTTCGTGCATTCTATGTATAATTTGCCTCCGGTCAGCATTTGGATTATATAGGTTCTCGTGCTCTTAAAGGGGTACTCTCATGGAAAACTTTTTTTTTTTTTTTTTTTTTTATTTATTTTTTTTTTAAATCAACTGGTGCCAGAAAGTTAAACAGATTTGTAAATTACTTCTATTAAAAAAATCATAATACTTCCAGTACTTATTAGGGTCTGTATACTACAGAGGAAATGGTTTTCTTTTTGGAACACAGAGCTCTCTGCTGACATTATGACCACAGTGCTCTCTGCTTACATCTGTGTCCATTTTAAGAACTGTCCAGAGTAGGAGAAAATCCCCATAGCAAACATATGCTGCTCTGGACAGTTCCTAAAATGGAGAGAGATGTCAACAGAGAGCACTGTGGTCATGATGTCAGCAGAGCTCGGTGTTCCAAAAAGAAAACTATTTCCTCTGTAGTATTCAGCAGCTAATAAGTACTGGAAGGATTAAGATTTTTTAATAGAAGTAATTTACCAAATAGGTTGAACTTTCCGCGGTAGTACCCCTTTAACCCCTTAACGACGCAGGACGTAAATGTATTTCCTGGTGAGCTGGTACTTAATGCACCAGGACGTACATTTACGTCCTATGCATAACCGCGAGCATCGTCACAGTCATGTGAGGCAGGTCCCGGCTGCTGATAGCAGCCAGGGCCCCGCCCGTAATGGCGGACACCTGCGAACGCGTGGATGTCTGCCATTAACCCCTCAGAGGCCATGATCAATACAGATCACGGCATCTGCAGCATCGCAGTACTTTAAATGGATGATCGGATCGCCCGCAGTACTGACGCGGTGATCGGTCATCCAGTATGGCGGCCGGAGGTCACCTCACCTTGCTCCGGCCGTCTCCCGGGGTCTTCTACTCTAGTCTGCGATCGAGCATGTCCTATACATAGCACTGAACAGTATTAGCAATCGAATGATTGCTATAAATAGTTCCCTATGGGGATTATTAAAGTGTAAAAAAAAAAAAAACTGCCCCAATAAAAACGTAAATTGTCCCATTTTCCCTATTTCACCCCCAAAAAGTGTAAAAAAAAAATATTTTATATACATATTTTGTATCGCCTCGTGCGTAAATATCCCAACTATTAAAATAAAATGTTAATGATACCGTACGGTGAACGGCGTGAATGTAAAAAAAAATCCAATATAGCTTCTTTTTTTATAACATTTTATTCCCCAAATAAAAAAAAGTATTAAGTTTTATATAGGCAAATATGGTATCAATAAAAAGTACATATCATGGCGCAAAAAACTAGCCCTCATACCGCCGCTTATACGGAAAAATGAAAGTTATAGGTCTTCAAAATAGGGTTTTTTTAAACGTACTAATTTGGTTAAACAGTTTGCGATTTTTTTATTTTTTTTTAAGCACAACAGTAATAGAAAAGTATAATCACGGGTATCACCTTAATCGTATTGACCCAAAGAATAAAGAACACTTCATTTTTACCATAAATTGTACGATGTGAAAACGAAACCTTCCAAAATTTGCAAAATTGCGGTTTTCTTTTTAATTTCCCCACACAAATAGTATTTTTTTGGTTGCGCCATACATTTTATGGTAAAGTGAGTGATGGCATTACAACGGACAACTGGTCGCGCAAAAAACAAGCCCTCATACGAGTCTGTGGATGAAAATATAAAAGTTATGGTTTTTTGAAGGCGAGGAGGAAAAAACGAAAATGTAAAAATTAAATTGTCTGAGTCCTTAAGGCCCAAATGGGCTGAGTCCTTAAGGGGCTAAAGCATTCGTGAGGTGAAGTTACAATATATGCCTAGATTTACTGTATATGAAACTTAGTTTTATGAGAATGTATAATGACACAGGTTATAACTTGGCCAGGATGTAACCCCTTGGAGCTGCTGCGATGCTTTATAGTATATTATGTTACTATTATACAAGCACATTATTCTGATTTATTGATGACAAAGTAGAGAATGATCTGAAATGTAGAAATGGCTTTCCCTTACAGTTTAGGACTATAACATCTCAGAAGAGATCAGGAGAATATTTGTATCCTACAGGATTATGTCTTTGCTGTCAGGTTTGTCCTTTTTTTTTTTTTTTGTATTTTAATAATAATAATAAATGTTTAATATAAAAAAAAAAAAATAGGGTTGCTCTTGGCCATGGGCTGTGTCCGTGTTGAGCTATAGTACTAGACACAGCCCATGATCATTGGTAGCGCTGTTTCTAGAAAAGAATCGGCTTCAAACGAGAGATACTCTCTGGATATGTGACGCTGCAAGAAATCTGCCGGGAAGCTGGAAATAAGCGAATGTGCTAGGAGCAGACACACACACCTCACCGCACACAGGGCTGTGGTGGGAAAAGCCCTGTGTGTCTGCTCCTAGCGCATACGCAGCGTGTTTACAGCTGCCTGGCAGATTTCTCACTGTCAAATACGCTGGGTGACCCTACCTTAAGGGTGTATTTTTATGTACAGTAACCTGATGCGCAGGATTTGAAGTAGCAGATTTTTTGCTGCAAAGTTCAATGTAAACTAATTGACTGAACACGACATCAAATATGCGCAGGATACTGTGTGTCCATACACCCTTTAGCAGTGTTTTTTAAAAAGTGTGTCTCCAGCTGTTGCAAAACTTTAACTCCCAGTATGCCCTGGGAGTTGTAGTTTTATAACAGCTGAACACAAACTGTTTTAAAGGGGTACTTTAAAGTTGTTGTGTGTGTGTGTATATATATATATATATCTCAACTGGTGCCAGAAAGTTAAACTGTCTAGAGCAGGAGCAAATCCCCATAGAAAACCTATCCTGCTCTGGACAGTTCCTAAAATTGACAGAGGTGTCAGCAGAGAGCACTGTGGTCAGACGGAAAAGAAATCCAAAAAGAAAAGAATTTCCTTTGTAGTATACAGCTGCTAATAAGTACCGGAAGAATTAAGAATTTTTCATAAAAGTAATTTACAAATCTGTTTAACTTTCTAACACAAGTTGATTTAAAAAAATAAATAAACAAATAAAAAATTCCACCGGAGTACCCCTTTAAAGAATTGGTCCAGTTTTACTATTCTGCTGGTGATCATATTGTGGCGGGCCAACTGCTGCCACTCTCATCCCACTGCTGCTGGGTTCCCGGTTCTTGCTCCTTAACAAGATGGTTTACTATTTGCTCATTCATCTTTTTGGGTATCTTATAGATTTGTCCATTCCATTGTTTTTCTCTTATGGGATCCATTGCTTAATGGTGACACACAAAGTATGACGCTGACACAATGATCCGTTCATTCATCGGTGTGAGGGTAGCCTCAGACGGTCTTCTGTTTCTGTGATCTAATCGCCTGATCCGCTAGTCCCCTTGATGTCTGATCATTTCCAAATGGGCTTTTAAAATAATAAAGGCCTCTGCACTGTAATATCTGTACGCTCTGTAGTTGAGTCTCTTGGACAAAACCCCTAAATTGCTCCTAAAGTATTCTGTAGATTACTAATGTATTGGAAACTCTTCAGGAACAAATAGTGATACACAGTGACTATATCATGTAATTATTTTTCCATTGTTTTCTAAGGCTATATGGTTAATACTTACCAGATGTCCAGTCTGTCACCAGCTACTTTGTCTCCCCCTTGTGATCATTATGGAATTTAGCAATTTTTACTGTTACCCTGGGCTTAACCAATACAGTATATGATGCTAGGGATGCCTAAATCTTGAAAGCTTGACTCTTTACCACCACAAATATATATTTGCATAAAGGCGTGTTTTCCAAACAGTGTGTCTCCAGCTGTTGCAAAACTACAACTTCCAGCATGCCCGGACAGCCTTTGGCTGTCCGGGCATGCTGGGAGTTGTAGTTTTGGAACAGCTGGAGACACACTATTTGGAAAATACTGGCCTAAAGCATATGTTAACCTATGAATACAATTTTCACATATAGTGATCCTTCAACTTACAATGGCCTCAACACAATAGTTTCAACATATAATGGTCTTTTCTGGACCATTGTAACTTGAAACCAGACTCTACATACAATGGTACAGACAGTCCAGATCTGTGAAACATGTCAATGGCTGAAAGAACCGACCAATTAGAATGGGCATTCACTGGTAAATCACCTGTATTACTGAAGTGCGTGCACTGACTGGCTGTCTGGTAGCGCCCCCTACAGTACAGGGAGGTATTACATGTCCTGTACTACTCTACCTGTGCCACAGTTAGCTGCTCTCTTAGACATTTATCAATAGGTTTAGTAAGGTTTTCTTTACTATAATTGTCGCAACTGCGACTACACGATTTTCCGTGCGACATTTTGACTGAAATGCGAGAGAAGCAAGTTTTCCAAAAATTAACTACGTAGTAATAATTTTAAAATGGACTACGGGTAGTCAGGTATTTATTAACTGCGGCAGTCGCAACTGCGCAAAAAAAAAGTTGCAACAGGGTTAAAAATTGATTAAATTTACTCCAGCTCAAACATGGAGCAGAAAAAGCTACTACCAAAGTAAAAAAGGAAAAATTGCTTACTTGAAAGAAAATTATCAACAGGCTGAAAGTCACACATAAGCAAAAAAGAAAGTAAGGAAAAAATTACTAAAAAAAAGAATACATAAGCAAACATTGATAAATGTCCCTCCAAGTGAGGGCAGCTCCATGTTACTTTTTTAGGACATTCTGTCCTCTACATAGACAGTGATTACAGCTCCCAGCAGATCTTTCTTACTTTTATATGTAAGGATTTGCTTTATCTGTATTAGTTATCTACTTATTTTTATTTAATCCTTGCTTTCTTATTTTTGGATGACATTTTGGAGGCTTCAGAACCAATTACCAAGTTTTCATAGAGTTATGGTCTCAACATACAATGGTTTCAACGTACAATGGTCGTCCTGGAACCAATTAATATTGTAACTCTAGGGACCACTGTATTTTTGAGTATGGCCAAAGTTACCAGCAGTGGATGTAAATAAAGCGGTGTAGTCGCTTTTTAATATATATATATTTATTTATTTATTTATTTTTTTACTTTATGATCCACTCTTTGCTTTGGCTAAAAACAAGCATGAAAAGCTGCTAGTGAAATTCCAGCCTTAGAACTCGTTCACACAGACGGATCCGCAGCGTATTTTACGATGCGGTTCCGCTGCCGATGGACCCTATAGTGTTGCCTTTATATGTGCCTACTCGTAGTGGCAATCTGCTGCTACGAGCAGATACGCTGCGATGTGCGAGTCTGCTCTCAGCCTAGCTCTGAGCAGGGGGAGCGGCTGCGATGTGTGCGAGTATACTGGGCATGCGCACGGTGACTCGCACATCGCAGCGTGTCTGCTCATAGTGGCGGATTGCTGCTATGAGCAGGCACAGATGGAGGCAACACTGTAGGGTAAAATACGCTTTGGATCCACGTGAATGAGCCTTTATAAACCCCAGAGCTGCATTCACAGTTCTGCTGGTTATTGCAGCAGCTGACAGACGTACTCCAAACTGTTTCCTTGAGATCTTATTTAGCAGTGTACTACTACACTGTACAGTAATATAAAACAAAGTAAACTATACACAGACACGGAGTTGAAGATTTCAGTACAGTATTTTGTCTAGTGATTTTACATACAAAGTCGTGTTGAAAGAAGAATAGGTGCATTATTTTCATCTAGCTGTTCTTGTTATTCATTTAAAGGAGTACTCTAGTCCACAGGATAGGGGAGAAGTGTCTGATCGGGGGGTAGGGGTCCAACCGCTGGGAAAAGCTTACCCCACCACCGCTGCAAGCTGTTCCAGCATTTATAACCCCTGCGATTAAACACTTATCCCCTCCTGTGGATACGGGGGGGATAAGTTGTGAAGTACCAGAGTACCCCCTCACAGGTTTTATTCAGGATTAGAAAAAAAGTTCTGATTTATTATTTTTAAAAAACAAACACTCCGGTCTTCTGGTTTTGTATGGTATCGCAGCTTGTTTCCATTGAAGTCAGTAAAGTCAAGTTGTAGTACTGCAACCTGAGGACAGGTGTGGTTCTGGTTTTGGAAGAAATTAGCTTTGTTTTTCTATTCTTGGATAGCCCCTTTTAAGAAATGTCAGCCTGGGTTTAAACACTTATGTTGGTATGGACCACTTAACAGCATGTATTTGTAATATGCTGTATTTTATTGAGGATATTCATTTTTTTTTTTTAATAATGGCATCTTTTATAATGTCCTATCTCTCAAATGTAGATGTGCCTTTATGTCTACATTGATGAAATAAACTGTACATAAGAACATTAAGGTTTGTTTCTGCTTTGATTTTGTTTTCTGTGTAATGTTGGCCAGACATGAATATGTAGAAATATGCAATAGAGCGCCTTCCCTAGTGGGTTACAGGCTCACCATTATGGCCAAGAACACAGTATAGAAACCTTTAGGGTAGGGTCACATGAAATGGATCCCCAGCATCTTTTACGCTGTGGATCCACCGATGAGGGATCCTACAGTGTGTCTGCTCATAGTCACTACGAGCAGACACACAGCAATCTGCAAGTCGCTGTGCGCATGCGCAGTGTACTCGCAGCCACTCCCTGAGCTAGGCCGAGAGCAGCCGCAATGTGTGCAAGTACACTGTATGCAGCGACACGCGGAACACAGTGTCTGCTCGTAGTGGCGGTGACTTAATGTTTTTTTTTTTTTTGTTTGTTTTTTTGTAGATAGTAAGTTGCTGTCATTTGGGAAAACTTTTCATATGTGACAGGACATGAAAAGATATGACCTTTTGTAATGTATTTATCTTATCAAAACTGTGGGGGAGATTTATCAAAACCTGGCCAGAGAGAAAACTGCTGAGTTGCCCATAGCAACCAATCAGACCGCTTCTTTCGTTTTCCAGAGGCCTTTTCAAAAATGAAAGAGGCGATCTGATTGGTTGCTATGGGCAACTCAGCAACTTTTCCTCTGGACAGGTTTTGATAAATCTCCCCCACAGTGTGTTTATAAAATAAATATTACCCTATTCTTTCTGTCGTTAGGTGTCCTTATGAATATGATGTCTTTGCTGTTTGTCTAGTCAGTAGGAAGCGAGGGCAGTACAAGCAGGGCTCTGTGGTACTTACTAACATGCAACCCCTTTTTTGGGGTGGGACATGACAGGTACTGTTGTGCTACCAACAAGTAAGCTGCTTTATCTGCCTTAAAGGGCTACTCCTGCCCTAATACATCTTATCCCCTATCCAAAGGATAAGGGGATAAGATGTATGATCGCGGGGTCACCAGCCTGACGCTGAAGACCCCCGCGATCATACATCTTATCCCCTTATCCTTTGGATAGGGGATAAGATGTATTACGGCCGGAGTACCCCTTTAAAGCAAAACTGAAAATTATTTTGTGTTCCTATTATTTGAGAGCCCCCACCACTGAGCGGTATACTGTTGCAAAGAAAGTACTGTACATGGGACATGGTTATACAGAATTGCCAGAAGTCCCATAGACTTCCATTATAATTCTGTATACTGCTGTTTAGAGTGGAGATGAATGGGCTCAGCATGTGCAGCAGCACCTTTCCTCCCATTTTAGTCTAGTGATTGGTGGGGGTCTTTATTCTAGCGATTGGTCTCAGCACTTGGACTACCACTGATACAAACTTCTGGCATGTCACTGTGACATGTCAGAGGTTTGTCCACTAGTGTAACTCGTCTCAGCAATGGGTAGGGCAGTGTTTCCCAACCAGGGTGCCTCCAGCTGTTGCAAAACTACAACTCCCAGCATGCCTGGAGTTGTAGTTTTGCAACAGCTGGAGGCAGCCTGGTTGGGAAACACTGGGGTAGGGGTTAATACACTGCTCAAAAAAATAAAAAGGGTACACTAAGATAACACATCCTAAATCTGATTGAATGTACGAATCGTATGAAATACTTTCGTCTTTACATAGTTGAATGTGCTGACAACAAAATCGCACAAATTATCAATGGAAATCAAATTTATCAATCCATGGAGGTCTGGATATGGAGTCACACTCAAAATCAAAGTGAAAAACACTACAGGCTGATCCAACTTTATGTAATGTCCTTAAAAAAAGTCAAAATGAGGCTCAGTAGTGTGTGTGGCCTCCAGGTGCCCGTATGACCTCCCAACAATGCCTGGGCTCCTGATGAGGTGGTGGATGGTCTCGTGAGGGATGTCCTCCCAGACCTGGACTAAAGCATCTGCCAACTCCTGGACAGTCTGTAGTGAAACGAGGCGTTGGTGGATGGGGCGAGACATGATGTCCCAGATGTGCTCAATCGGATTCGGGTCTGGGGAACGGGCGGGCCAGTCCCTAGCATCAGTGCCTTCCTCTTGCAGTAACTGTGGACACACTCCAGCCACATGAGGTCTAGCATTGTCTTGCATTAGGAGGAACCCAGGGCCAACCGCACCAGCATATGGTCTCACAAGGGGTCTGAGGATCTCATCTCAGTACCTAATGGCAGTCAGGCTACCTCTGGCAATCACATGGAGGGCTGTGCGGCCCCCCAAAGATATGCCACACCATTACTGACCCACCGCCAAACTGGTCATGCTGGAGGATGTTGCAGGCATTAGAACGTTCTCCACGGCGTCTCAAGACTCTGTCACATGTGCTCAGTGTGAACCTGCTTTCTTCTGTGAAGAGCACAGGGCGCCAGTGGTGAATTTGCCAATCTTGGTGTTCTCTGGCAAATGCCAAACTTCCTGCACGGTGTTGGGCTGTAAGCACAACCCACCTGTGGATGTTGGGCCCTCATACCATCCTCATCGAGTCTGTTTCTGACCATTTCAGTGGACACATGCACATTTGTGGTCTGCTGGAGGTCATTTTGCAGGGCTCTGGCAGTGCTCCTCCTGCTCCTCCTTGCACAAAGGTAGAGGCTTCTGGGTTGTTGCCCTCCTATGGCCTCCTCCACATCTCCTCATTTAGTGGCCTGTCTTCTGGTAGCGCCTCCATGCTCTGGACAATACGCTGACAGACACAGCAAACCTTCTTGCCACAGCTCGAATTGATGTGCCATCCTGGATGAGCTGCACTACCTGAGCCACTTGTGTGGGTTGTAGACTCCATCTCATACTACCACTAGAGTGAAAGCACCGCCAGCATTTGAAAGTGACCAAAACATCAGCCAGGAAGCATAGGAACTGAGAAGGGGTCTGTGGTCACCACCTGCAGAACTACCCCTTTATTGGGGGTGTCTTGCTAATTGCCTATAATTTCCACCTGTTGTCAGTTCCATTTGCACAACATCATGTGAAATTGATTGTCAATCAGTGTTGCTTCCTGAGTGGACAGTGATTTCACAGAAGTGTGATTTCCTCTGAGCGCTCCCCGTGATGTGTCCTCGGTAACCTGCTGCTTGAGACCCGGACTCCGGTACTGTCTGACGTTCCCTGCGGTGAGTGCACACTTATTTCTCCTTTGTTGTGAATACTATGATGCCTCACTCTAGTGTATGCACCCCGCAGGTGTCAGCGTGATTTCTCTGAGGGCCACTGCATTAACCCTTACCAAGCCATTAGGTGTATATATGCACCTCTGAACATTATAAGAAGTGAAATACACCGCCAGGGAGTGCACGCTCTATTTCCACTACTCTACAAATATTGTTGACTTGGCGTTACATTGTGTTGTTTGTGTTCCCTTTATTTTTTTGAGTGTGTGTGTGTGTATTTGTGTGTGTGTGTATATATATATATAAAATTTATTATACTATGTGAAACCATCTGTCAGATTCCCTTAACAAATTAAGATGTAGAACGCAGAATGGAAACCTATGAACAGTGTAATAATGTTGGTCATTAGTGTTTGTTGTCTTTTGGAAATAGCACATCTGTAAAACCAAGATAACTTACGGTAGAAACAGTTCACAAGAATAGTAATTAGTAATTCACAAGCATATATTTCTCAAAATGGTACGTTCACTCATAATTTTTATTTTCCCCAGTATGTGTGGTAGTTACTATTTAAATCTAAATTATTCTCTTCTAAGAAATGTCAATTTGTATAAATAAAGCTGCAATGTAAAGTATGGTGTAACGGGAGCCACCCAGGAAAAGATCAGACTTGCATACATTGTGTATACTTTATAAATATGAAGAAGACTCCATTACAGTGGTCCCTCAACATACGATGGTAATCTGTTCCAAATGAACCATCGTTTGTTGAAACCCTCGTATCTTGAGGGATCCGTGCAATGTAAAGTATAGGAAGCTGTACTCACCTGTCCCTGCCGCTCCGGACCCATCACCACTGCCCTGGATGTCGCCCTCCATCGCTGTCGCCGCATCCCCGTGGTGTCCCCGACGCTCCGGACGTCTCTGCTTCCCCAGGATCCTAGCTCTCCACTCTCCGTCGCCGTCATCACGTCACTACGCACGCAGCTCCTATTGGATGACGGGACGGCGTGCGCGCGCGACATGATGACGACGAAGGAGAGCGCCGGTGATGGAGGAGATCCGGAAGAGGACGCTCCGGAGCCCCGAGGACAGGTAGGAGACCATCACCGGACCACACGGGGCACCGTAAACGGCTATCCGGCACCAGCTGAAGCAGTCTGCGCTGTCGGATAGCCGTTTATATGATGGCCCCGACATACAAAAGCATTGTATGTTAATGCTGCCTTCGCATTGCATGTTGAAATTATCGTATTTCTGGGCTATCGTAGGTCGGGGGGTCACTGTATTCACATACATATGGAAGGAACTGAGTTTTCTTTTAGATCTTCAGTGCCCAGTGACTTCACTTGATTGTAGCCATTGTAGGGTTGTGTTTTGACATCAGTTGCTCCATCGAGTCCTCTTGAAAGGCTGTACGATGATATTGTGCCAAATGCAAAGATAAATTACTGAATTATTTTCTCTGCCCTTTTAAAAGGGGCTGTGTATTATGAGTGGGACATGTTCAGAGGCTTCTATCGATCAGATTACCCTGCAAGGACCTTGTTTTACTGTAATTTCCCGAGCACTTTTGATCATGGATGTGATGTTATCAATGTAAATGTTTCATGTCCCATTAAGATGCTGCCTGTTATTTATGGGAATGAACAGCAGCATGGACTAGGACGGTGGAGAACATAGCTCTCCTTTATGATTGTGTAATGTGGATCTGACAGAAGACTCTGTTGTCCTCCATTAGTCATGTCTTCAGCAATTTGTAAGGAAGCTAAAGTCAATGTCCAGCAAATGCCATGAAGACTCCTCCATCATAGCTATATAAAAGAGGTATATGATGGGAAATTCCCCACAGACGCTGCAAATACAGTGTGAAAAGAGCCTTGTACTCCACTCTCACAATTTATTAAATTTTTAAGAAAAAAGTTTCCCCCATCATTGTACACACAGTACCCTATGATGAGAAAATTAAAACAGATTTGGGGAAATTTCTCAAAATGTATTAAAGTTAAAACTAAAATCTTGGATAACTATTCATATTCTTTGATATGACACATAAATTTAGCTCTGGGGTCTCCCATTTCTCTTGATCATCTCTGAGATGTTTCTACATCTTGAATGGAGTCACCTGAGGTCAATGTAGGTGATTGGACAGGATTTGGAAAGACACAGCCCTGTCTATATAAGGTCTCACAGGTGACAATCTACAGGGTGGGCCATTTATATGGATACACCTTAATAAAATGGGAATGGTTGGTGATATTAACCTCCTGTTTGTGGCACATTAGTATATGTGAGGGGGGAAACTTATCAAGATGGGTGGTGACCATGGTGGCCAATTTGAAGTCGGACATTTTGAATCCAACTTTTGTTTTTTCAATAGCAAGAGGGTCATGTGACACATCAAACTTATTGGGAATTTCACAAGAAAAACAATGATGTGCTTGGTTTTAACATAACTTTATTCTTTCATGAGTTATTTACAAGTTTCTGACCACTTATAAAATGTGTTCAATGTGCTGCCCATTGTGTTGGATTGTCAATTCAACCCTCTTCTTCCACTCTTCACACACTGATAGCAACACCGCAGTAGAAATGCTAGCACAGGCTTCCAGTATCCGTATTTTCAGGTGCTGCACATTTTGTATCTTCACATCATAGACAATTGCCTTCAGATGACCCCAAAGATAAAAGTCTAAGGGGGTCAGATCGGGAGACCTTGGGGGCCATTCAATTGGCCCACGATGACCAATCCACTTTCCAGGAAACTGTTCATCTAGGAATGCTCGGACCTGACACCCATAATGTGGTGGTCACCATCTTGCTGGAAAAACTCAGGGAACGTGCCAGCTTCAGTGCATAAAGAGGGAAACACATCATCATGTAGCAATTTTGCATATCCAGTGGCCTTGAGGTTTCCATTGATGAAGAATGGCCCCACTATCTTTGTACCCCATATACCACACCATGCCATCAATTTTTGTGTTCCAACAGTCTTGGAGGGATCAATCCAATGTGGGTTAGTGTCAGACCAATAGCGGTGGTTTTGTTTGTTAACTTCACCCTTCACATAAAAGTTTGCCTCATCACTGAACAAAATCTTCTGCGTAAACTGAGGGTCCTGTTCCAATTTTTGTTTTGCCCATTCTGCAGCACCTGAAACTACGGATACTGGAAGCCTGTGCTAGCATTTCTCCTGTGGTGTATATAGTAGTATATAGCAGTGTATACGGATACTGGAAGCCTGTGCTAGCATTTCTCCTGCGGTGTTGCTATCAGTGTGTGAAGAGTGGGAGAAGAGGGTTGCATTGACAATTCAACACAATGGACAGCACATTGAACACATTTTATAAGTGGTCAGAAACTTGTAAATAACTCATGAAAGAATAAAGTTATGTTAAAACCAAGCACATCATTGTTTTTCTTGTGAAATTCCCAATAAGTTTGATGTGTCACATGACCCTCTTCATATTGAAAAAACAAAATTTGGATTAAAAATGTCCAACTTCAAAATGGCCGCCATGGTCACCACCCATCTTAAAAGTCCCCCCCCCCCACCCCCTCACGTATACTAATTTGCCACAAACAGGAAGTTAAAGGACATCTGCAGTGCTGGGCAAAAAAACTTTTTTTTACCTCATTTAATAGGTCTTTGAAAGACCTTTCCAACGATGTCTCCCCCATCAAAATTGGCCCAGTCTTTCTCCCGTTATCAGCACACGAATTACGGAGGAGAAGTGAAAATAAAACTACATCTCCCATCATGCCTTGTGCTTACTTCCTGAAAGCTGCTGCCCTCCCCCTGTTCTATCCCCCCGAACAAATTATTATATTGTAACGCCCACATCTCCCTTCCCTATGCATACACCCTCCCCATGCTGGCTCCTGTCCAGTGATGAAGCAGCTGCCTCCGTGCTCACTGTAGTGTGGGCACTGGAGAGTGGAGAGTGAAAGGAAAAATGGTAAAAAAACATAATTGTTTGTCTATAAAACTGTCCTGATAGGGGTCCCTCCATCTTTTTCACAACTACAACTCCAAGCATGCCCAGTTATTTTATATGCTGTTCGGGCATGCTGGGAATTCCAGTGGTGCCTCCAGCTGTTGCAAAACTACAAATCCCAGCATGCCCTGTCAGCTTTCTGCTGTATGTGCATGCTTGGAGTTGCAGAGGTGACTCCAGCTGTTGTAAGACTATACATCCAAGCATGCCGTGTCAGCTTTCTGCTGTTTGAGTGTATAAAGGAGTTGTAGTTCACCAACACCTCTACTGTATCAGGAGACTCCTGGGAGTTGTAGTTCACCAACACCTCTACTGTATCAGGAGACTCCTGGGAGTTGTAGTTCACAAACACCTCTACTGTATCAGGAGACTCCTGGGAGTTGTAGTTCACCAACACCTCTATTGTATCTCTGTAGTCTCCTGGGGGTTGTAGTTCACCAACACCTATATTGTATCTCTGTAGTCTCCTGGGTGTTGTAGTTCACCAACACCTCTATTGTATCTCTGTAGTCTCCTGGGAGTTGTAGTTCACCAACACCTCTATTGTATCTCTGTAGTCTCCTGGGGGTTGTAGTTCACCAACACCTCTATTGTATCTCTGTAGTCTCCTGGGAGTTGTAGTTCACCAACACCTCTATTGTATCTCTGTAGTCTCCTGGGGGTTGTAGTTCACCAACACCTCTATTGTATCTCTGTAGTCTCCTGGGAGTTGTAGTTCACCAACACCTATATTGTATCTCTGTAGTCTCCTGGGAGTTGTAGTTCACCAATACCTGTATTGTATCTCTGTAGTCTCCTGGGAGTTGTAGTTCACCAACACCTGTATTGTATCTCTGTAGTTTCCTGGGGGTTGTAGTTCACCAACACCTCTATTGTATCTCTGTAATCTCCTGGGAGTTGTAGTTCAAACACCAGTGTTTCCCAACCAGGGTGCCTCCAGATGTTGCAAAACTACTACTCCCAGCATTCCCTGGTTGGGAAACACTGGCATACACACACACATAACAGGGACTACAACTCCCAGCATGTGTCATTCAGTAGTCCCCCCCCAGTATGATATTTATTCCCTGTATACACCACCAGCCCCTGCAGTGTAATATGTCTCCTTCACACACACGTCCTCCCCTCCCTGCTCTGTGTTTTTTTTTTTATTGAAAGAGCTTTATTTTCCGTTCAGTCATTACAAGTCGTACAATAAATTACAGTCACACAAAGCATGATAGTACAATACACAGCAAAGGTTCCCTAAGCTATACATCGCACACCATGCTACTCTAACATTCAGCTCAATCCTGCAATAGAAAGGCACAAGAGATCAAACAAAAACCAAATAATACAATCTGTGATCGGGGTAGGGGTGTGGGCGACTATGTGGGGGTAGGGAGGGGGCGGATCACAGGGCCAAACTGTTGGGCTGTATCTTCAGGGAGACATGGGAGAAGGAGAGGGGTCTTCACTCCTCTTCTTCCTCATCAACGGCCGAGCTGTCCAAGATGGAATAGTCTCTAAGCAGGTTCTTGATGAACCTGCGGCAGTCCCGGACGGACATGTTTTCCCTGTTGATCACGAGGCGGTTCCTGGCAAGCCACACTGCGTCCTTAAAACAGTTCATAAGGCGCCAGGCCTCCTGGATGGCCTCCACGTCGTGGGTCCCAGGGAACAGGCCGTAAAGCACCGAATGGTACGATAGGCAGCTCCTGGGCACTGAGTCTCTGAGTTCATGTTCTAGGGCGTCCAACAGACCCTGTGCAAAGGGGCACTGCCAAAACACGTGGAAAGATGTTTCCTCCACGTAGGGGCAACGGGGGCAGTACCGGGTCTTGCACAGGTTGCGGGCATGCATGAATGACCTGAGAGAGAGACCTCCCATGACGGCCATCCACGACAAGTCCTTGTGTCCATTGGTAAGCCGTTTTGAGGCCACATTGTTCCAAACTGTCTCTGCACTGTGGTTTGCTCTGTGTTTTCCCCCATGAAAACTTGAATCCTCCCGGTGATAAGTGAGGTCCTATGTAGACAGAGCAGGGGAGGGGGGAGGAGCTGTGGACGTCCTCATTCTCCCCCTGCTTGAATCTTACAGATAGGGGCGTTTCTGAGGATGAGCCTATGGCTGCCTCAGAAAGCACCCGCTCATGCATATGCATAAGCAGGGAGGACCTGACAGAGGCTAGGGGGAGCATTAACACTGCTGGGAGGAAGAGATCTCCGTCCCCAAGATGGCGGCTGCAATGTAATGAATAGGGGACGGACGCAGGACTACTGGGCTATGCTGGCAACTCTAATATCTCAGAAACGGCTGCATATAGGTAAATAGGACTAATTGACTGAATTGTATAACTTTTGTTTGGGGAACATTTGGGCAGGGATTTTTGACCACTACAGTTGTCCTTTAATATCACCAACCATTCCCATTTTATTAAGGTGTATCCATGTAAATGGCCCACCCTGTATATAAGAGCAAATACCATGCCACAAGGCGGAAAAAAACTGCCTATACAGCTCAGGTTTGGATGGGAGCAGTGATCTGAAGGGCACAAAAAAAATTCTGCTGCACTGAAACACAGTAGCCTCCACAAAGAAATTTGGAAATATAGATACGCTTTACCAATAAAGGGAAAAAAAAAAAATACAGGAAACTCAAAACTCTAAATATCCCCTAAGAAACACAGGGTTCATGCACATGCATAAAATTTGTTAAAGGGGTATTCTGGCCAAAGACATCTTATCCCCTATTCAAAGGATAGGGGATAAGATGTCTGATCGTGGGGGGGCCCATCACTGGGGCCCCACGATCTCTATGCAGTACCCGCATTCTAAGCCGGGCTGCTGCACGAGTCCCAGAAACCTCTGTGTTTCCGGAACTGGAGGCATGACGTCAGGGCGGCGGGCCCCTGCGATCAGATATCTTTTCCCCTGTCCTTTGGATAGGGGATAAGATGTCTTTGGCCGGAATACCCCTTTAATAACAACAAAGAAGAATTTCTGCAACTGTCCAGTTCATTTGAATGGAAGTTGCAGGGATCCATGCACATGCTACAGATAGAACTATGAGGGAAACTTATTAAAACCTGTGCGGAGTAAAAGTGCAGTTGCTCATAGCAACCAGTCAGATTGCTTCTTTTTTTTTTACAGAGGCCTTTTTTTAAATTTAAAGAAGCAATCTGATTGGTTGCTATGAGCAACTGCACCACTTTTACTTCGCACAGGTTTTGATAACTCTCCCCTTCGGTTCAGATATATTGACCTGATGTTTCAGTCACACAGATGAATACGAAACCTCTGTCTTTTGGTTCTTTGACTCTGCAGGTATCATTCACCTCTTTAAAATGTTTTCTGGAACAGTCTACTGTAAGAACAGGGACTTGGCTTAAAACACACACAGCTGTTTTTGCTTTCAGGAATGACCTCATCCAGACCAGATGTACACACCCTGGATATTTTACCAATTTCTAATACAAGTACTGGAGTGTAGCAGAGAGAGCACAAACTTTTAACCTCCGAAACAGTTATCAAATACTCAGCGCCAGGCAGCTGCCCCAAAAGCCGATAAAACTGACGTGCATTTAAAGGGCCATCGCTAAAAGTGTGATTGTACAGTTTGAATGAGGCATTGGAATGCATTGTATAAAAATAAATGGGGGGGGGAGACATGAATGTTATTAGAGAAAGGCAGTATGATCAAAATGTGACAGATGCACTTTATAAAGTGATGTCTGTGTGTCTGGTCTATGGTTAGTTTTAGGTCCTAGACAGGGGGGTCCATGGCTACTGAACCAACCTTAGATCACAATTGAAATTTATGATGTGTGTATAATTCAGTCCGACTGTGGAGGGTTTGTCCAGCTTCACACTATGGAGATTCAGAGTGTGGACTAGGACCGGGCAGACATTGCCGCCCCTATAGACGGTGGAGCAGAGATCCACCAGAACATTGAACAAGTTCAATGTTCTGGTGAAATTTTCCGAGGAGATTTTCTGGGCGGAAAGTCCACCTTGAAAACTTTGCAGTGTGCACTGTGCACCAGAATCCCACTGCCAGGAATGAGGCCCTGCTGCATCAGAATTTCCATGCTCAATTTTGCTGTGAAATTCCGTAGCGTGTCTTTGGGTGTTACACCAGGAAATAAGCTAAAATGCTGCCATATTATGGCCTTCTGAATCCGGTCTATGATTTCCATAGTTAACCTAGGTCAGTGTTTCCCAACCAGTGTGCCTCCAGCTGTTGCAAAACTACAACTGGTACACTGGTTGGGAAACACTGAACTAGAGGTACAGCCCTGGAGTGCCACGTGCCTCCTTTATAGAAAGGAAGTACTTTGGGTAAATCACCATCAGCTAGGAGGGAATTTTTCAGTCCGTAGGGTATTTACAGTGGAATTCTCTACAAAGTCATAAGCTAATGTTTGTGTTTGGGGTAAAATTCTGGATTCCTTCCTTACACGATACAGTCTAGATCTCTATTACTGAAGAGATTGGTCCATGTAAGTAGATGTCTTTGTCATGTATGAAGCTGAGATATGGTTTTATCACCCACAGCAAGAATTACAAGATCTTGTGGGATCCCAAATGAAAATCCAAAACAGATTTGATGATGATTAAATAATGAAAATGTGGGCAGCTGTTAGATGATTAAGTACAATTGCTTAATCCTTAAAAGGTTGCTCCAAGAAACTTCCCTCCCCTTGCCTACATCTCCCAGCAATCATTGAAGCTCTGCTCTGACAGCCAGCCCACTATCTGAGAGCAGCCCCCACCCTCCTGCTCTGAGCAGCAGATATTCAGTGTCTAATTGGTTGAGGCTGCACACACCTCCAAGTTCTCAGCACTAAAAGGAGCATAACTCATCAGTGCAGTGTAGAATCCACATGATCTGTGTCTCTTAGTATAGCGGGGGCTGCTTTCAGAGAGGGAATTGGACAGAGACAGAGTGGAAGGCTGGATGATGTCATTCCATCACTTCATGAATGGAAGTGACAACCAAAGAGGGGAAACTGCTCTATATAGCTAATGAATTATAGTTAGACAGTTAAATAGGTTGATGAGAGGGAAAGGATGGGCTATGGGTTTAATTCCCCGGAGACCCTTTTTAAAGGGGTACTACTGAGAAAAAAGTATTTTTAAGTTAACTGATGCAAGAAGGTTATACAGATTTGTAAATTATATTCAAAATATTTAAAACAAATTCAATCCTTCCAGTACTTATCGACTGCTGTATGCCTCGGAGGAAGTCATGTAGTTCTTTCCAGTCGCACACAGTGCTCCCTGCTGCCATCTCTATCTGTGATGGGAACTGTCCAGAGCAGAAGAAAACTTTTTTGGTTTTCCTGCCCTAGACAGTTCTGACAGACAGAGGTGGTAGCAGAGAGCACTGTGTTAGAAATAGCACTGTGTGGAAATAACTACAGTTGTCCCTCAACATACGATGGTAATCCGTTCCAAACGGACCATCGTTTGTTGAAACCATCGCATGTTGAGGGATCCGTGCAATGTAAAGTATAGGACAGTGGTCTACAACCTGCGGACCGCCAGATGTTGCAAAACTACAACACCCAGCATGCCCGGACAGCCAACGGCTGTCCGGGCATGCTGGGTGTTGTAGTTTTGCAACATCTGGAGGTCCGCAGGTTGTAGACCACTGTTAGAGGAAGTTGTGCTCACCTGTCCCCGCCGCTCCAGACCGTCACCGCTGCCCGGGATGTCGCCGTCCATCGCTGTCGCTGCGTCCCTGAGGTATCCCCGCCGCTCCCGCAAGGCCTCTGCTTCCCCGGCATCCGCGCCCTCCATCGCCGCCATGACGTCGCTACGCACGCCGCTCCTATTGGATGACGGGGTGGGGTGTGCAGCGACGTGATGACGTTGATGGAGAGCGCCGACAATGCAGGGGATCCCAAAGAGGATGCGCCGGAGCCCCGAGGACAGGTAAGAGACATCACCGGACCACACGGGGCACCGTAAACGGCTATCCAATGGCAGCTGAAGCAGTCTGCGCTGCCGGATAGCCGTTTATGCGATGGCCCCGACATACAAAAGCATCATATGTTGATGCTGCCTTCAACATGCGATGGCCTCTGAGAGGCCGTCACATGTTGAAATTATGGTATGTCGGGGCCATCGTAGGTCGAGGGGGGTCACTGTACATGACTTCCCCCTGGGCATTTCGTATTGAAATAATTTATAAATCTGTATAACTTTTTGGCACCAGTTGCTTTGAAACATTTTTTTGCTCTGGAATTCCAGTTTAAAATGGTTGTATTAGATTAGGAAAGCCCAATACTATACCATATTTTCATTCATCCTAATACCATACTATGCATTTTCTCAATCGAGCACATAGGATTGCTGTAAGCCTCTATTTGTATTTGGAAACATTGAATAATAACTTCACAGAGAAAAGAATGTTGCCAGATTTAATTTATTATCTGAATGTAAATCATGTCACCTGCCAGCAGGAGGCACTGCAGACTTCTGCATTTGATCCGAAGGGAAATATTTTCCAATGCTCAGCACAATATTGTACAAGCAGAGATCATGTAGATGTACATGTGCTGCAACAATACAAGTGAATACAAAAGCAGACATATTATCTAAATGAAGAGCAAACAATTAGGATGAGAACCATTTAGTTACGATTATCCGGTAACATTAAAGGGGTTATCCAGGAAAAAAACTTTTTTATATATATATATATATATATCAACTGGCTCCAGAAAGTTAAACAGATTTGTAAATTACTTCTATTAAAAAAAATCTTAATCCTTTCAGTACTTATGAGCTGCTGAAGTTGAGTTGTTCTTTTCTGTCTAAGTCCTCTCTGATGACACCTGTCTCGGGAACCGCCCAGTTTAGAAGCAAATCCCCATAGCAAACCTCTTCTACTCTGTGCAGTTCCCGAGACAAGCAGAGATGTCAGCAGAGAGCACTGTTACCAGACAGAAAACAACAACTCAACTTCAGCAGCTGATAATTATTGAAAGGATTAAGATTTTTTAAATAGAAGAAATTTACAAATCTGTTTAACTTTCTGGAGCCAGTTGATATAAAAAAAAAAAAAAAAAGTTTTTTCCTGGAATACCCCTTTAACTAAATGGTATAGATGCCAACATTCCACCTTAGGCTATGTTCACATGGTGGAATTTTTGTGGACTGTCCACCTGGCAAATTTCCGGCAAACATTTTGCAATCAGCGGGACCGCCCAGAGGTGCGGCGTTTCTATAGACTGGAATGCATTTCCGGATATTTCACAGAATTTTTGTGGAGTTTGGAATCGGGATTTCCACAGCAAATGTTTCTGCTGCATAAATGCAGATTTGTGCACGGTGCTGGAGAATCCCATTGAAAACAATCCCATTGCTGCAAAGGAAGGTCTGAGTGGAATTTTCTGCTTGGAAATTCCGCCATGTAAACATGGCCTTTAAAGGAGTACTCCGGCCTTAATACATCGCTGGGGACCCCCGCAATCTGTCATTCAGCACTGTGAGCTCTCCGCAGCGCTGGAGGCTCAGAGTGTGTAGCGTGACATCACGACTCCGCCTCCATGTGATGTCATGTCCCGCCCCCTCGAGTCTATGGGAGGGGGCGTGACGGGATAAGATGTAGTACCCCTTTAAAGGGCCAGTCTAGAGAAAAAAAAAAACCTGGATGATAAACGGCCACAAAAACCTGTGTGTGAACCCCCCCCCCCCCCAAGTTTGATGACTACTAGAGATGAGCGAACTTACAGTAAATTCGATTAGTCACAAACTTCTCGGCTCGGCAGTTGATGACTTTTCCTGCGTAAATTAGTTCAGCCTTCAGGTGCTTCGGTGGGCTGGAAAAGGTGGATACATTCCTAGGAAAGAGTCTCCTAGGACTGTATCCACCTTTTCCAGCCCACCGGAGCACCGGAAAGCTGAACTAATTTATGCAGGAAAAGTCATCAACTGCCCAGCCGAGAAGTTCGGGACGAATCGAATTTATTGTAAGTTCGCTCATCTCTAATGACTACGCAATACTTTATATCAGTGGTCTCCAACCTGCGGACCTCCAGATGTTGCAAAACTACAACCCCCAGCATGCCCGGACAGCCGTTGGCTGTCCGGGCATGCTGGGGGTTGTAGTTTTGCAACATCTGGAGGTCCGCAGGTTGAAGACCAATGCTTTATATAAATATATGTATATTGGCTGAATATTTACAAACTGAATTTGCAGAAGTCTCAACCTTTAGTTTCAAACGTTGCCATATGTTGCACTATTGATGTTTGTCCATAGATGGCAGTATTGTAATTGTCACATTCTCTTGGCCCAAGAGCTGACCGATCCGTTACAGTAGCATAACCTCCCGGGAACGAGACCTGCTGGATAGGTATAGGAAGTGTCCTTATCCTTACATTGTCTTAAAAGAAATGATTACTTATAACACTGTAGGTTTAACAATACTTCACAAATGTCTCTTTTGCCATCACTTGTCTCGAGATTACTGAACTGCTACTTTCTCGTTGAGCTTGTAGAGCGGAAAATGTATCAGTCTATAGTCCGATTTCCATGTGGTGACGGCTGTAAATGAATAATGTCGTTTATTTCTGCCATTAATCCATGTTGAAGCATTGCATCCACCGCTCAGACTTGCTCAGGGGGTATCCACGATCCACACGCAGCTGCTTGTTCACTCGCCAATACTTGTCTCCTTTAAAGAAGTAAATGTTTCCATTCTTCCAGGTCAGAGCTGCATCCAACTTACCAGGAACACCCGTGAACAGACTAGAGATTTTTTTGGGATACAGGTTACTCCAGGCCAACTCGTCCCACTGCCAATACTGATCACCCTGCAGAGAACAAAGCTTATAGATTATACAGATACATAGTACGGCATTATTTTAGATGAAGGTAACTATGCACTAAAAGGAATAAAAAATGAGCCAAGTTTTATATAAAAAAATGTCTGTATCCTTAAAGGAGTAGTCCAGTGGTGACTCAGTGATGAACAACTTATCCCCTATCCTAAGGATAGGGGATAAGTTGCAGATCGCGGGGGGTCCGACTGCTGGGGTCCCCCGCGATCTCCTGTACGGAGCCCCGACAGCCCGCGGGAAGGGGGAGTGTCGACCTCCGCACGAAGCGGCGGCCGACACGCCCCCTCAATACAACTCTATGGCAGAGCCGAAGCGCTACCTACGGCAATCTCCGGCTCTGCCATTGAGATGTATTGAGGGGGCGTGTCGGCCGCCGCTTCGTGCGGGGGTCGACACCCGCTATCTGGCCGGAGAGCCTGGCCCCCGTACAGAGAGATCGCAGGGGGCCCCAGCGGTCGGACCCCCGCGATCTAAAACTTATCCCCTATCCTTAGGATAGGGGATACGTTTTTCACCACTGGACTACCCCTTTAAAGAGTACCTCTCGTGATCTTGTTACATTTTATAATCCTCGCAGTTCACTGCCCCCAACATAACCCCCCCCCCCCCCCCCCCCCCGCGGCCTTTATTTTTATTATTTTTTTAGTTTTCCACCTTGAAATTGCTCTATATTTTCTGCTCAGTCTCAGAAAAACCAAATATGTTTATTTTTGTTTACATTATTTTATTTGAAAATTAGCAAAAGGGGGGGGGGGGGGGGGACGGAGTGATTCTAACTTTTATTAGGGAAGGGGTTAACCCCTTAAGGACGAGCGCCATAAATGTACATTTACGGCGCTGCGTTCCTTGATCACTGCGTCTCCGGACACGGTGATCAGAACAGGATGACTGCTGATATTTATCAGCAGCTATCCCGGCATGTCGCCCGGGGGGGGGGGTTCCTGAGACCCACTCTTGTCGGCGATCACCGTGGTTCGCCGGTCAATTCTGACCAGTGAATCACGGCTTTTCCAGGCTGATTGGGTCTTTGGTGACCCAATCGCCCGGAAAATAGGGATAATTGGGACAGCCCCGATCATCCTAAAGGATAGGAGCAAGGTAGCAGGGGTGCCACCTCTTCCTATCCATGGGCAGGGGGGGGGTTAAACGTGGGATCCCCCACTCTGCCCACCCCTGGAAGTCCGGGCAGAGTGGGGGAAGATAGCGAAGGCTGCGGGCCGTTGAAGAAGGGAGACCGGCGGCAGGCGGCGGGGAGAACCAGCGGCAAGGACCAGCGACGGAGACAGAGGCAGCAGTGAAGATCTGGTAATTGATCTTCACTGCTGCCTTGTAGTTTCGCAACTACAACTCCCAGCATGCCCAGACAGCCGATGGCTGTCTGGGCATGCTGGGAGTTGTAGTTTTGCAACATCTGGAGGGCTACAGTTTGGAGACCCCTGTATAGCGGTCTCCAAACTGTGCACTTCCAGATGTTGCAAAACTACAACTCCCAGCATGCTCTTCAACTGTCCGGGCATGATGGGAGTTGTAGTTTTGCAACAGCTGGAGGCACACTGGTTGGGAAAAACTGTCTGTTTCCTACCTCAGTGTTTCCCAACCCGTGTGCCTCCAGCTGTTGCAAAACTACAACTCCCATCATGCACTGACAGACCATGCATGCTGGGAGTTGTAGTTTTGCAACAGCTGGAGGCACACTGGTTGGGAAACACTGCGGTAGTCTGTTACCTAACTTAGTGTTTCCTAACCAGTGTGCCTCCAGCTGTTGCATAACTACAACTCCCAGCATGCACGGTCTGTCAGTGTATGCTGGGAGTTGTAGTTTTGCAACAGTTGAAGGTTAGCGCTCGACTTCCCCAATAAAAATTTAAAACGTCTCATATGGCACTGTTTCCAAAACGAAGCCTCCAGCTATTGCAAAATAACTCCCAGTATTGCCGGACAGCCATTGACTGTCCAGGCAGGCTGGAAGTTTTGCAACAGCTGGAGGTACCCTGTTTGGAGAACACTGCCTTAGGGTATTTTGGTGGCGGAGGCAAGCACTATGCTTTCATCTGGGTCCACCTCTATGCAAATCCCTAATTTATGCCTCAAATGCGCATGGTGCACTCTTACTTCAGAGCCCTGTCATATTTCAAGGGAACAGTTTAGGGCCACATATGGGGTATTTCCGTATTCAGAGATTTCATTTTACCCTTTATGAAAAGGTAAAGTTGGGGTCTACACCAGCATGTTAGTGTAAACATTTTTTACATTAACATGCTGGTGTTGCCCCATACTTTTCATTTTTATAAGAGATAAAAGGAAAAAAAGCCCCCCAAAATTTGTAACATAGTTTCTCCTGAGTACGGAAATACCCCATATGTGGACGTAAAATGCTCTGCGGATGCACAACAAGGCTCAGGAGTGAGAGCGCACTATGTACATTTGACGCCTAAACTGGTGATTTGCACAGGGGTGGCTGATAGTTAAAGCGGTTCTGACATAAACGCAAAACTAAAATCACCCACATGTGACCCCATTTTGGAAACTACACCCCTCACGGAACGTAACAAGGTGTACAGTGAGCCTTAACACCCCACAGGTGTTTGACAATTTTTTGTTAAAGTTGGACGTCAAAATGAAAAATCTGATTTTTTTCACTAAATGCTGGTGTTACCCCAAATTTTTTATTTTCACACGAGGAAATAGGAGAAAAAGCCACCCAATATTTGTAACCCCATGTCTTCTGAGTATGGAAATACCCCATATGTGGATGTAACGTACTCTGCGGGCGCACTACAGGACTCAAAAGAGAAGGAGCGCCATTGGGCTTTTGGAAAGAGAATTTGGCTGGAATTGAAGGCCACGTGTGTTTACAAAGCCGCAGTGAGCATTTACACAAACTACAACCCTCACAGAATTTAATAAGGGGTGCAGTGAACATTTACACCCCACTGGCGTTTGACAGATCTTTGGAAGAGTGGGCTGTGCAAATGAAAAATTAAATTTTTCATTTTCACGGACCACTATTCAAACAATCTTTGGGGTGTAAATGTTCACTGCACCCCTTATTACATTCCATGAGGGGTGTAGTTTCCAAAATGGGGTCACATGTTGGGGGGTCCACTGTTCTGGCAGCTTGGGGGCTTTGTAAACGCACAAGGCCTTCGATTCCAGCCAAATTCTCTCTCCAAAAGCCCAATGGCACTCCTTCTCTTCTGAGCATTGTAGTTCGCCAGCAGAGTACATTACATCCACATATGGGGTATTCCATTCTCAGAAGATATGGTGTTACAAATTTTGGGGGGCTTTTTCTCCTATTACCCCTTTAAAATTTGGGGCAACGCCAGCATTTTAGTGAAAAAAATTTAATTGGGGGTGTTAAGGCTCACTGTACCCCTTGTTATGTTCCCTGAGGGGTGTAGTTTTCCAAATAGTATGCCATTTTTTTTATTTTTAGTAATTTGTTTTAATTTTTTTTTGCTCTCCTGGCACCATGGGGCTTCCTAAATGAGACATGCCCCCCAAAAACCATTTCAGCAAAATTCGCTCTCCAAAATCCCATTGTCACTCCTTCCCTTCTGAGCCCTCTAGTGCACCCACAGAGCACATCCACATATGAGGTATTTCTTTACTCAAGAGAAATAGGGTTACAAAAGCACGCCAAATTACTGTCATCTCAAGTTTTCCCAGGTTGCAGTGCAGCTCGAGACATTACATCAACAGCATATCACTGGGTGTATAACACAAGGCAATATTGACCTATTTGACTGATAATCATCCTATATAATAGGGCCCTTAATGTATGAGTCTGGTGATGGCCAGCATTACATGGCTGTTGGTGTAATATCTTAATGTATTATTAGGTGGAGTTTACCTTAAACAGGAATATCTTCTGGTTTCCTTCCCAGTATAAGGCTGCTTCAATGTTCGGGGGGACCCTAGTTATAACTTTAGGGTATCCATAGTGCAATTTAAAATCAGTGTACCTCCACAATTTGTCTCCTACAAAGGAAAAAGACTATTAATGACTATTAATACTGGATTATGTAAAAATATTTTTCTTACACCTATATCCACCTGTAAAGTATAAATGCAAACAATTCTGGGCAGATCCTACAATTTCTGGGCATGTAAGATCCAGTAACTCCATGACTAACCCCCCCCCCCCCCCCAGGGGAATGGGTAGAGTGCTCCCACATATGTAACATAAAAAAACAATAGTTGGTCAGCACATCCCACACAACTACAGATACATATATGTTATGTATACAAGTGCACGCTGATGTTTGTTTTTTATGTCATCTGTAAAATACTTTACTGTAACATGGCCAAAACTTACTAATGCAGGTAGTACTGATAGGCTATGTTCACACTGCGGAATCTCGGGGCAGAAAATTTCCACCCGGAGATTCTGATTCACACTTCGGAATTTGTGAAGCGGAATTTGTGAATGGAAAATCTGCGTGAAAATTTCGCCTGAAGAATGAGCTACGCTGAACACATTGCAGTCTATTGGAGACTGCAGTGTCCGCGCGGTCCTAGCGCCGACTGATTCAGTCGGCGCTAGGACCGCGCAGACACTGCAGTCTCCAATAGACTGCAATGTGTTCCGCGTTGCTCATTCTTCAGGCAGAAATTTTCACGCAGATTTTCCATTCACAAATTCCGCTTCACAAATTCTGAAGTGTGAATTTGTGAACGGAAACCCATTCACTATACAGTACATTTTAGTAAGCGAAATTTCTGCCTGCCATTTCAAAGCAAAATTGCAGGCAGAAATTCCGTAGTGTGAACCTAGCCATATTGTATCAGTTTAAATCCACAGAAACATAGTTAGGGTGCGTTCACACCAGGATTTTACTCTACAGTTCCGGAATACGGTTTTGTTTTCAAAACCATATTCAACCGTAACGAAAACCGTGTCCATTGACTTAACATTAAAAACGGTATACCGCATTATGTATACGGTTACATCCGTTCTGAAATGCATCCGTTTTTTTGCGTATTTTTTACCGTGCTCAAAACCGTGGTCAACCACGGTTTTGTATCCGGGTCCAAAACCGTATTCTAACCGGATACAGTTTTTTAAAACATAGCAGTCTATGAGAACCGTACATGTGTACGGTTCAGTACGGTTTTCTGAATCCAGTTTTGACTTTTGCACATGTGCAGATCGAGCCAAAAGCTGCAACTACCTTCTGGAACATGCTATGAAACACCCCGCCCTTCTTCCTCAAGCCCAGAGAGCTCATTTTTCTGCAGTCATCAAGTGAAGTCATGTCATTGGGTCATTAAGCAAAGCCACATGACAAACCCCTCCTACTTCTGTTGGAATTTCAACAGAACACCTGTAACTTTATTAAAATTTAAAAAAAAAAGTTTTATTGAAGAAAACCGTATGTAACCAGATTAAAAAATTCCCACCGTAAACGGTTTGAAAACGTATACGGTTGACTTTTGAAGCATCCGGTTATATATGGTTGGATCCGTTTTTGGGTAATCCGGTTTTGTACATAAAACCGTATTTGGAAACTGTAGAGCAAAATCGTGGTGTGAACCCAGCCTTATTGCTATTATTACTGTTATCTAAGTTCAGGAAATGGAGGTATCTCACCTTTGAAGAAATATGTTCGCTTGGTGCGTTGCGATTGTACAGCAGCATCTAAGTTTCCTGGTAGCTCTTTCCATAGGGATTGGATTTTCATGAGAGGGCCGGTGCCATAGTCAGTGACTGTCCATACATAGTCTCCTTTAAAGGCATACGTTTTTTTAAAAGGCCCTACGAGGAAGGCAAGAAGTATTATTGTCTGTTGCTGCAACCGAACAGCCAATTTTATTGCTGTATGCTCATGCTGAAAAAATTGGGCGCAATCAAGAGTACAATATAGAGTATGATGGGCACTCACCCAGAATCATGGCATCTAGGTTGTCCTGGCATGGGTCAGGAATTGGACTGGTAGGAGTCGGAGAGACAGTAGGTGCAACTGTTGTTGTAACACGTTCTTCTTTGTCATCTTTATTTTTACTGTTTTTACCTTTTGAATACATTTAGACATGCTTACATTAGGATACACATATATATATATTTATATATTTACTTTTTTTTATTTTTTTACAATTAAACAATTTTCTGATTTACAGTTCAAGATAAAAAGTCTATTTTATATTTAATAATTTTAATATTTTTTCAAATGTAGTTCCTATTTCATTTCAATTTAGGGAGTAATCTCTTCCTTTCATTGTCTGTTTAAGATTCGGAACAGGAAACATACAGGAAATGTACTGTGTTGCTACTATTTTTAAGGCAGCGGTAGAGTTAAGTGTTTCCTCGCTGTAACTCTATGCTAAAGCTGCAGTTTCTTTCATGATCAGACTGAATGTAGACAAGGCTGGGATTCATTATGAACATCCGGATACAGCTAGTTCTTAGAAAGATTTACTCTAGAAGTTTGGGGCTTTGTGAAGGAAAAGGCCCTGAAAAATGACAATGTTAGCGCTGTGTAGGTGACCTATTTATCATGTCATTCTTGTTCATTAAATTATCATTTTAAAATGAAATAGGTCAACACATACAGTGGGGATCAAAAGTTTGGGTACCCCAGGAAAAATTTGTATTAATGTGCATAAAGAAGCCAAGGAAAGATGGAAAAATCTCCAAAAGGCATCAACAATATGTCAACAAACAATATTTCAACAAAAGTTTGATTTTATTTCCATCATTTACACTTTCAAAATAACAGAAAACAAAAAAATTGCGTCTGCAAAAGTTTGGGCACCCTGCAGAGTTACCGTATTTATCGGGGTATACCACGCACCGGCCTATTACACGCACCCTCATTTTACCAAGGATATTTGGGTAAAAAAAGTTTTTTACCCAAATATCCATGGTAAAATGAGGGTGCGTGTGTGCACGTGTATACCCCGATACATCCCCAGGAAAGGCAGGGGGAGAGAGGCCGTCGCTGCCCGCTTCTCTCCCCCTGCCTTTCCTGGGGTCTAGAGCCCTGCTGCGGCCCTTCTCTCCCCCTGGCTATCGGCACCGCTGCCCGTTCTGTCCCCCTGACTATCGGTGCCGGCGCCGGTACCGATAGTCAGGGGGACAGAACGGGCAGCGACGCCGATAGCCAGGGGGTGAGAAGGGCCGGCAGCAGGGCTCTAGACCCCAGGAAAGGCAGGGGGAGAGAAGCGGGCAGCGACGGCCTCTCTCCCTCTGCCTTTCCTGGGGCGGTATCGGCGTATAACACGCACATAGACTTTAGGCTAAAAATTTTAGCCTAAAAAGTGCGTGTTATACGCCGATAAATACGGTAATATGTTGTACTGCCCCCTTTGGCAAGTATCACAGCTTGTAAACACATTTTGTAGCCAGCCAAGAGTCTTTCAATTCTTGTTTGAGGTATCTTTGCCCATTCTTCCTTACAAGTCGTCTTCCGGTTCTTTGAGATTTTTGGGCTGTCTGTCACGCACTGCTCTTTTAAGGTCTATCCATAGATTTTCAATTATGTTGAGGTCGGGAGATTGTGAAGGCCATGGCAAAACCTTCAGTTTACACCTCTTGATGTAATCCCCTGTGGATTTCGAGGTGTGTTTAGGATCATTATCCATTTGTAGAAGCCATCCTCTCTTTAACTTCAGCTTTTTCACAGATGGCATCAAGTTAGCATCCAAAATTTGCTGAAATTTTATTGAATCCATTTTTCCTTCTACTCCTGAGATGTTCCCTGTGCCACTGGCTGCAATACAACCCCAAAGCATGATTGATCCACCCCCATGCTTAACAATTGGACAGAGGTTCTTTTCATTAAATTCTGTTCCCCTTCTTCTCCAAACATACCTTTACTCATTCCGGCTAAAAAGTTCAATTTTAACCTCATCGGTCCACAGAACTTGTTTCCAAAATGCATTAGGCTTGTCTATATGTTCATTTGCAAAGTTCAAATGCTGATTTTTGTGATGAGGACGTAGAAGAGGTTTTCTTCTGATGACTCTTCCATGAAGACCATATTTGAACAAGTATCTCTTTATAGTGGAATAGTGTACCACAACTCCAGTGTCTGCCAGATCTTTCTGGAGGGATTGTGCAGTCAAACGTGGGTTTTGAATAGTTTTTCTCACAATCCTGCAAGCTGTTCTGTCTGATATTTTTCCTGGTCTTCCAGATCTTGCTTTAACTTCCACTGTTCCTGATGACTGCCATGTCTTAAATACATTCTGAACAGAGGGTATTGACATCTGAAAACATTTTGCTATCTTCTTATAGCCTTCTCCAGCTTTGTGAGCATCAACTATTTTCAGTTTCAGATTTCTAGACACTTAGAAGAACAACTGCTTAGAAGAACCCATGGTGCTGATTGTTGGGGCAAGGTCAGATGAGTCTGTGCATTTAAAACCTTTGAGATTGAATTCACCTGGTCTTCCCAGATGATGATTGAGAACAATCCATGACACTGGCAGGTCTCAGCTTTGCAAAGGGGGCAGTGTATGCTATAAATTCTGCAGGGTGGCCAAACTTTTGCAGACGCCATTTTTTAGTTTTCTGTTATTTTGAAAGTGTAAATGATGGAAATCTAACTTTTGTTGACATATTATAAGAATGTCTAATCTGTAATTTGATGCCTTTTGGAGATTTTTCCATCTTTCCTTGGCTTCTTTATGCACATTAATACAAATTTTTACCTGGGGTGCCCAAACTTTTGACCCCCAATGTATTATGGCCCATGGACACAGCTATATTATGACTCATTTGTATGGAGCAGTAATAGGAATTCCACAGAGGTGCATGAGGCCCCTGCTGTTTCTCCATATCCACTTTTTACATTGTATTTCAAAGAGAATAAAAAAAATTACCACTTGTTACCTCAGACTCCATATATATGGGGGTATTCTCCATCAGTTACATTTAAAAAAAAAAAGTTGCATTTAAAGGGGTACTCCGTTGAAAAACATTTTTTTAAATGAACTAGTGGCAGAAAGTATTACAGATTTGTAAATTACATCTATTTAAAAATCTTAATCCTTCCAGTACTCATCAGCTGCTGTATGCTCCAGAGAAAGCTCTTTTCCTTTTTAATTTATTTTCAGCCTGACCACAGTGCTCTCTGCTGACACCTCTGTCCATGTCAGGAACTATCCAGAGCAGGAACAAATCCCCATAGCGAACCTATCATGCTCTGGACAGTTACTGACATGGACAGAGGTGTCAGCAGAGAGTACTGTGGTCAGACAGAAAAGAAATCCCTGTGGAGCATACAGCCGCTGATTAGTACTGGAAGGATTAACATTTTTTTTTATCTAAGTAATTTACAAATCTGTTTAACTTTCTGGCACCAGTTCATTTAAAAAAAAGTTTTCTAATGGAGTACCCCTTCAATTTGCATTCATCTAAAGGTGAAATATGTTTAGGTTACAAAAGCATTACAGTTGCATTACTAGTGACTGGACTGCAAATCTGTAAAAAGTACTTTGGTGCCAGGGGGGTTGCCTTTCAGGCACTGCCTTAATACAGCTTGAGGTCAATACTTCTACTGTGTCTTTTAGTTTTCATTTATCCCCATCTTACATTTATAGTGTCTGTCTGGTGTCTTGTCTAGTATTCTTAAAGGGGCACTCCGGTGGAAAACAAATATTTTCAAATCAACTGGTGCCAGAAAGTTAAACAGATTTGTAAATGACTTCTATTTATAAATCTTAACCCTTCCAGTACTTATCAGCTCCTGTATGCTCCATAGGAAGTTGCGTCATTCTTTTTTAGTCTGTGTTAGGATTTGTCCAGAGTAGAAGCAAAGCCCCATAGCAAACCTCTCCTGCTCTGGACAGTTCCTGACATGAACAGAGGTATCAGCAGGGAGCACTGTGTTCAGACTGAAAAGAACTACCCAACTTTCTCTGTAGTTAACAACAACTAATAAGTACTGGAAGGATTAAGATTTTTATATAGAAGTCATTTACAAATCATTTTAATTTTCTAGCACCAGTTGATTAAAAAAAAAAAATCCCACCAAAGTACCCCTTTAAATAAGTGGACAGGGCACTTCCACAAGGTCATCACACTTGCCTCCTGCTGCTTTGATCATTGCAATCTCAATAGTCTCAAGTATAACTGAGGAAGCATAATAGCATTGATGCCATCTGGGAGTCAGTACCTCTTTCTATAATATGTAATCATACTTGGTGTCAATTAAGTTTTTAGATAATTTTTTGAACCTTTTCCTAACCAAAATGGGAATTCTTTTATCTTGTTGGGGTTTTATTTTAGTGGTTGTGTATGTTGTCTATGTTGCCTTCTTTTACAGTACAGTATTATATCACTGACTGTACTTACCATACAAAGCCTGAATCCCTTTTATATCATCATCATGGAGACGGAAGTTTTTTCTATATCCAGCATAGACAGGAGCCATCAGTGCACTACCAAACCGAGAGTGACCAAGGCCCAAGGCGTGGCCTAGTTCATGTGCTGCAATGATGCGCAGATTGACTCCAAGGTAGCTTCCTTCAGTCCAATATTCATCTTCATCAAAATGTACTGTGCCAAGCTCAGGGATATCAGCATGTGCCAGAACTTTCCCTACAAGTCAAACATACAATAGTCATAGCATTAAAAAGGAGATGTTTAGCCATTTCTAGACACAACTCTCTTAAAGGGGTACTCCCGTGGAAACCTTTTTTTTTTTTTTTTTTTTTTATCAACTGGTGCCAGAAAGTTAAACAGATTTGTAAATTACTTCTATTAAAATCTTAATCCTTCCAGTACTTTTTAGGGGCTGTATACTAAAGAGAAATACAAAAAGAAATGCATTTCCTGTGATGTCCTGACCACAGTGCTCTCTGCTGACCTCTGCTGTCCATTTTAGGAACTGTCCAGAACAGGAGAAAATCCCCATAGCAAACATATGCTGCTCTGGACAGTTCCTAAAATGGACAGCAGAGGTCAGCTGAGAGCACTGTGGTCAGGACATCACAGGAAATGCATTTCTTTTTTGTATTTCTCTTAAGTATACAGCCCCTAAAAAGTACTGGAAGAATTAAGATTTTTTAATAGAAGTGATTTACAAATCTGTTTAACTTTCTGGCACCAGTTGATTTAAAAAAATAAAAAAAAAAGTTTTCCACGGGAGTCCCCCTTTAAGTCTTATTGATACTTTATTATGACATGGCTCAAATGTATTGGTGCGTCAAAAGGGGAGTAGTTCTAGTCAGCGCCATAATAGCCAAGTGTGTCTTATAACAGTGGTCTTCACACTGTGGACCTCCAACCAACAGCTGTTGAACATGCTGGGAGGTCCAACATCTGGAGGTCCACAGTTTGGAGATCACCATCTTATAAGACAGGGGTCTCCAACTTGCGGACCGCCAGATGTTGCAAAACTACAACTCCCAGCATGCCCGGACAGCCGTTGTAATCTCTTTTATTTGTGATAATATGCAGCATAATTGTAAACCCTTTAAAGGGGTACTCCCGATGAAAACTTTTTTTTTTTTAAATCAACTGGTGCCAGAAAGGTAAACAGATTTGTAAATTACTTCTATTAAAAAATCTTAATCCTTCCAGTACTTCCAGCTGCTGAATACTACAGAGGAAATTGTTTTCTTTTTGGATCACAGAGCTCTCTGCTGACATCATGACCACAGTGCTCTCTGCTGACATCTCTGTCCATTTTAGGAACTGTCCAGAGTAAGAGAAAATCCCCATAGCAAACATATGCTGCTCTGGACAGTTCCTAAAATGGACAGAGATGTCAGCAGAGAGCACTGTGCTCATGATGTCAGCAGAGAGCTCTGTGTTCCATAAAAACAAAACAATTTCCTCTGTAGTATACAGACCCTAATAAGTACTGGAAGGATTAAGATTTTTTTTAATAGAAGTAATTTACAAATCTGTTTAACTTTCTGGCACCAGTTGATTAAAAAAAAAGTTTTCCACAGGAGTACCCCTTTAATAATAAACAAAACCAGGAAAGTGACCTCCAATATTCACCAGAGTATACAGTATGTGCCCACACATATCCCCTTCCTGTGCACTACCTCATCTGCTGCCTTTATACAGAATGTACTGGTTTACCTCCAGTAATATAAAGCACCGATTGGCACTCATACCATTTCATTACACTGCCAGTATACAAGGAATAAACAAGTTAGCTCTGCACTCTCCCCCAGACAAGGCGCTGTGTACAGACAGATTTCAGGGTCTCTGATCAATAGCAGAACAGATTTTGTCCTTTTAAAGGCTACAGTACAGTATGGTATGTGACAGGAACACTGTATTCTTCCAATACTTATGCAGATGACTCTACAATTACACAGTGTCTGAGAAAGGAAGAGAAAGAAAGGAAGACAAGGAAAGACTACGCATCATTTTCCAGTGGGTTCGCTTTCTATGGTGCTTTGTGTGTTCCTGTATTACAATGTTTTCCAATAACAATGGCCCAGATTTATCAAAGAATGTCTACAGTAGAGCTATTTTCCCACATTTATTTTGGTGTTGGGTTTGACTAGCGTGCATCTTATTTATCAAGAAGGCGCAGCAGGATGATGAATTTTGCGCAGTTCTACTGTGGTGGGAAAAGCTCTACCACATACACTTTTTCTAGACACTTGTGAGGGAGGGAAGTAGACACTTTCCCGGTTCCTGAATTTGGCAGGTTAGGTGGTTTTTTACTTACTTTCACAGAGCTGCCGGGACATTTTTACTTGCATTTTAGATGCTACAATCAAATTTGATTGCGGTGTCTAAGGGGTTAAAGCCGGGCATCACCGTGATCAGTGATGTCTGGTATTAGAGATGGGTCCTGGTGGCAGATAGAGGCCAGGACCACCCAGTTATAACCTGCGCTCAGCTCCTGAGCGTGTGTCATAGAAGGGGAGTGGGACGCTGTCGTCCACAAGAGGTTAAAGGTTGAATTGTGGAAGGTAGAAATTATTCTCACGCCTACTGGTTGGTGATGTAGCTTTGCGCCTAAAAAAGTACCTTTGCACACAAAATAGCAACTTTTGACAAAAGTAGCAAATGATAAATATGTGACCACTGCATGGTCAAAAAGAAAAAGTTCTACGGGTAGGCAAAAAGAGTAAAACTGTCTATATCAAAAGGCGCATAAAAGTCGCAAAATATGCTGCTTGCGCCTGAACTGCGCCTAAACATAGACAAAAAAAATGCTCTAAAAGCAATGATAAATCTCCACCAATAACTCCAAATAATCCATCTGATTGAGCCAGGGACATCTTTAAAGTAGGGCAAGAGGGGCAGCTGCCCTGGGCCCAGTCTCTCCCACCCAGAACTTCAGTTGTTAACAATAACATAAATGACATGCCTGCTTCTCCCTGGCATACCCTGCCCCTGCAGGGTAAGGGTCAGAAGGAGGAGCTGACTGTATCTCTGTGCCTTCACTGCTCCTCCCCTGGCAGCCTGCCCACATAATATGCATATGCTTGTGGCCCACTTGCTGCCGTAAACTTTTGCCTCATGCATCACACGCCGCTCGGGACACAAGGAGCAGACCAGTGTGACCTCCACCCTGACAGCCACATTGGCCACAGGCCACCTGGTGCCCACCAGAGACAGAGTCCAGACAGCAGCATTTGGAATCCCCGCCCACCATCTGCACCCAGGCTCATTTCTACAGCAGATAACTGACTGCAAAATGAATTCTGTATGTATAATGTCTGATTTATGTTAATCTATCTTCCATTTTTTCTCCTAATTCTTTATAAATAATTTTTATTAAAGTTTTCTTTTTTCCCCTCCGGGGGGTCAGGGGTATTGTTGAGATGGACTATGGGGGCCCTGAAGATGATTGCACTGGGTCCAATGATAATTGAAGACAGTCTTGGATGGAGCATGCAACAACTTTCATATGAAAACCTTTGTATGTCTCCATGTGAGAGTGCTGGCATATATCCTGCAGATTTTGTAACCCATACAGAACAAGAAGAATTGCCTTCCCCTCATTTGCTTGTTTTCCATGCTGCAAAGTAAAAGATACTAGATACTACAGTGACCCCCTGACCTACGATGGCGGCCATCGCATAAACGGCTATCCGGCAGCGCAGACTTCTTCAGCTGCCACCGGATAGCCGTTTACGGTGCCCCGTGTGGTCCGCTGACGATCACTTACCTGTCCTCGGGGCTCCGGAGCGTCCTCTGCGGGATCCCCTGCATCGTCGCCCCCTCCATTGTCATCATCACATCGCTGCGCACGCCATCCCGTCATCCAATAGGAGCGGCGTGCGTAGCGACGTGATGGCGGCGACGGAGAGCGAGGATGCCGGGGAAGCAGAGGCCTTGCCGGAGCGTCGGGGACGCGGTGACATTGATGGAAGGCGACATCCAGGGCAGCGGTGATGAGTGGAGATGGTCCGGAGCGGCAGGGACAGGTGAGTACAACTTCCTCTACCAGTGGTCTTCAACCTGTGGACCTCCAGATGCTGGGTGTTGTAGTTTTGCAACATCTGGAGGTCCGCAGGTAGTAGACCACTGTCCTATACTTTACATTGCACGGATCCCTCAACATTCGATGGTTTCAACAAACGATGGTCCGTTTGGAACAGATTACCATCGTATGTTGAGGGACCACTGTACTGGTGGCATTAACTTTATAAAGAGGAATATCAACTTCTAACTACATCATGTCTAGCACCATAGTACACTGAATATACACAAAAGATTTATTCCTGACTGTTAAAGACAATAACACTGCTTAAAGGGGTACTCTGGTGAAAACCTTTTTTCTTTTAAATCAACTGGTGGCAGAAAGTTAAACATATTTGTAAATTACTTCTATTAAAAAATCTTAATCCTTCCTGTACTCATTAGCTGCTGAATACTACAGAGGAAATTCTTTTCTTTTTGGAATGCTCTCTGATGACATCACGACCACAGTTCTCTCTGCTGACGTTATTATAATAATAATAATAATAATAATGCTTTATTTATTGTTGTCCTTAGTGGGATTTGAACCCAAGGCCCCAGCACTGCAAGGCAGCAGTGCAAACCACTGAGCCACCATGCTGCCCTTAGCATGCATCTGCTATGCATGGTTGCTAAAATGGACAGAGATGTCAGCAGAGAGCACTGTGTCCGTGATGTCATCAGTGTTCCAAAAAGAAAGGAATTTCCTCTGTAGCATTCAGCAGCTAATAAGTACTGGAAGGATTAAGATTTTTTAATAGAAGTAATTTACAAATATGTTTAACTTTCTGCCACCAGTTGATTTAAAAGAAAAAAGGTTTTCACCAGAGTACCCCTTTAAAGGTACCAATCTGAGAGTACAGATTTTTACAGTAATGCATACCAGGGCCATCGAATGGACGCGAGCAGCTCTCTCCTTTCTTGTGGAATGAAATTCTTATGTCTGCTCTTCCAAATGAGGCCTCCTTGAATTTCAGGGGGGTGACATCACTCCAGTATTTAAAAGCAGATTTGATAGCAGTCCTCACCTCATTTTTTTCCATGTCGGGTGTATAATTATATATGCGATATGTCAAGTTCCTTTTTCTCCATCGACCTGTTAGTTGTGAAAGGCATTTTAGTGTCAATGACAAGAGACATATAAAACAAGTTGATGTTTTTTTTTTATCCATTTAAATAATGATTGCATGAACTTTGAATCCTTAAAAAATTATTTACAGACTATCATAGTAAAGGATATTACACCATATTAACAAAAGTATTGGGACAACTCCGCATTACACCTACAGGAGCTTTTAGGACATCAAATTCTAAATCTATAGGCATCAAAACCTGTTCAGAGTAGAAGTTGCCCATAGCAACCAATCAGATCGCTTCTTTCATTTTTAGCAAGGCCTCTGCTAAACTTTTACTTTGCACGGGTTTTGATAAATCTCCCCCTTTGACCCTTTATCATGACGTACATTTGATGATGGAGGAGAGGGTCCGGCTTACAGTCTCTGTTCTAGTTCATCCCAAAGGTAATAAATAGGGTTGAGGTCAGGGTTCTGTGTTGGCCAGTCCAATTTATTTCACACCAAACTTACCCAATTATGGGGGAGATTTACCAAAACCTTTCAATAGGAAAAGTTACTGAGTTGCCCATAGCAACCAGATCAGATCGCTTCTTTCATTTTGTAGAGGCCTTTCAAAATTAAAAGGAACAATCTGATTGGTTGCTATGAGCAACTCAGCAACTTTTCCTTTGGACAGGTTTTGATAAATCTCCCCCTATGTCTTTATAGACCTTACTTCGTGCACAGGGGCACAACTACGCCATTACAGAAAAGTGCTAAACCCAAACTGTTCCTACAATGTTGAAAGCATACAATTTTTCCATATGTCTTGGTGTGATAGCTGGGGGAGTTGGGTGTAGGGAGTGCAGCTGTGCGGTGACTAAAGGGTGTCTGGTTAACCCTTTCTATTTGTGACGCCAGGGTGAGGACTCCTCTGTAATGCTTGTCCTACCGCCACCCTTCCTAAGAGTGATAGCGAGGTATAGAATAATTGAATGTCCACAACCGGAGAGTTTGCTGAAAACAGTTGGAACTTTTACTGAAGATTTTATGCAAGCTTCATAACAAGAACAGTCTCTACAAATGCAAATTCTCTTGGAGATTGACAAAGGTTGGGACCTTAAGCAATTTTGAGTCCTTAGACTGATATGCGCTGTTCCACTGGATTTAGGGGGTTTAGTTTCGGTCCAGTAGTCACGCTAGCTTTAGCAGGGATTAGTTTAGAACTCACGGTTTAGTTTAGGCTGAGGCCGGTAGGTTTTCTGGCCTAGCGTGTCTTTGAAAGTTGCGCAGATCCGTCCTGCTAGTCCGGCATCCACGAGAGCAGCAACCCAAGAGAGCGAAAATTGGCTACAGCTCCCTTATATGGGCAGGGGCTGGACTAGAGCTAATTGGTCCAATACTGCTGTCAATCACCTTTACACAGAATTATGGGTAGCATGTGACCCAAGAACCTCCAAAGGTCCTCTAACAAACCATAGAGGAATTAACATAGTCACATGACCGAAGGTCCTGCGACGCCACCAAGGTAAGTACTATACATTATATTAAATATACATTATTATATATGTACATATAAACATTATGAAATTAGAGTAGAAGAGAGGCGACTAGGGGCTGTCCCACCTGAGGGACCCTACCTGAGCGTAGTTACTCTGACTTTGGGGACCACCATACAAGGTACGGTATGCAATACGGTACAGGGACACCACATTGGTATGCTGAAGCATTAGGATTTTCCTTTACTAGTACTAAAGACCAACCCCATGAAAACACCATAGCATTATCCATGTTCCACCAAACTTTACAGCTGGCAAAGAGAAGTCAGACAGGTGATGTTCTCCTAGCATTCACCAAACCCAGACCCATACATCAGGCTGCCAGATAGAGAAGTGTGATTCGTCTCGCCACTCAATGCTTGGCACTGTGCTTGCTGATGTAAGGCTTCATGCAGCTGCTCAGCAATGCCATCCATGCCATAACGCTCTAGGCCCACAGTTTTTATGCTGATTTTAATGCCAGATTAGGTTTGGACTCTGCAGTTATTGACTTTTATGCAATATGCTCCTTAGCACTTGTAGACTGTGCTTTATAAGTTTACATGAACTTCATGCTGAGTTGCAGTGGTTCCTAAACACTTTTACTTTTCGGTAATATCATTCACAATTAATGGTGTAAGATCTAGAAGGGAAAACATTTCACAAACTGACCTGTTGCAGTGGTGGTCTTATTAGAGTACTTTGATGGGATTTAGTGAGGCAGACTGCATTAGTAGGGGCTGGATTTTATACATCAGTGACAATGGGAGTGACTTAAAGGGGTACTATGCTAATAGGTACTACTAATGCTCAGAGCCGGCAGTGGGAGCTCATGATGTCATAGCCCTGCCCCCTCATGATGTCACGCTCACCCCCTCAATGCAAGTCTATGGGAGGGGGCATGACAGCTGTCACGCCCCCTCCCATAGACTTGCATTGAGGGGGCGGGGTGTGACATCATTAGTGGGTGGGGCTATCATATAACGAGCTCCCGGTGCCAGCTCTAAACGTTCGGAACATTTTGTTCCAAACGCTGACCAGCGGAGTACCCCTTTAAACACCCGAATTCAATGATTTTTTATATGCCAATGGGGCCCAATACTTTTGTCCATATAGCGTATGATAGTGTATGTAAATAGTCCAGGATATGAGACACTCAACCCTTGAAGAAAAATTTTGGATAGTGTATATAAGGAATTAATTGTAAAGGCTCAATTGCCCCCTATATTAATCTCAAACTTAACCAGTCAACCAATGATCTAGGCTAAGTCAAGTTTTGATTCTTGATTCCTAAATAAATAGGCTACTGCCGGTTTCACACAATTGAAATAAGGACACATTTTAGAGTCCATATTATGGACCAGAAGAGCCCAAACTTTAGACAACACCCAAAGAAATTAAAATATCTTAAGATCAGAAATAGATTATCTATATTTTTTAACCATTACATTCATTCATGTTATGTGTTATAAGATATAAACTGTGTAAATCACTGATGTATCATCCTTCCAACATCCCCTGAAGAGAGTACCTAACAGAAGATATCGCAGAGTCTTCTGGTTAAATGGGTCTTCTAATCCACACCGTGGCTGCTTCATCTTCTCCAGTGTATCATTGTCCAGGACCCCTGTTCCAGGTAGCTGAGAAGCCAGCTGGTAAATTCTGTATGAGAAAGTGAATTATGGACACGATAAGAAGAGCAACAAGAGCTTCATAATCTTTTCTGCCGCCATTGAAGAATTCCACTGTATATGTCATGTACAGGTTGTTACAGAACAAGAGGGTAACCCCCCACACACACACCTGACTGGCCAAAAATATGACAATGACAGTTCTCTACCTGTGACATTGTATTGGCAGCAGGAAATATGCTGTACTGTATATGTACTCTATACAATTATTTACAAAATGAAACAAGATAACGCATAGCATTTGAGTTGAAGTTTTGGTTGGCCTCTTTAAAGCGTACTTGTTCTTTTAGGAAGCTTTTTAGTATTTGCCATCATGTATACATAAGGACTACCACTATTTTTTGCATATCATTTTTATATGGAATTTTTACTGGACTTCTACTTTACAGGCTTAGGTAGTAGGAGGAGCCTAACCTCTATGATGTCCTTTATACACTGCACACGCAGAAGAGGAGATCCTGCCCCCCCCCCCTACAGTACTCCCTCAGAAGCAGCAGAAGTGTGGAGGACATTATAGAGCAGTACTGCAAAGTTTTAAAAAAGCACTAGGGTGAATCTCTAGAAGCACGAAGTCGCAGGAAAAAAATCTAATAACTGAACAAGGATTACAAAGTTTCTTATATGTGTTTGTACTATTACTTTTTGGAATATTTCTTGAAGAAATAGTGACCATCTAAGGCTCTGTTTACACTGAATACCTCAAACAAAGTGTATCTCATAATATTGTGGACAAAACTAATTCATTTCATTCATTGTGGATCCTGGAAAATAGAAGACCTCTCGGAAGAAGCTGAGCTACAATACTAAACACAGCGCTTGAAAAAAGTAAGGCTATTTTTAAAAGAAGGTAGCCAGGTTTTTCCTATTACATAAGGCATCTTACCGTATAGCTTCCTCAATTTCCTCAGGACTGAAATCCTCACTGTCACTCTCAAGTGGCTTCTGCAGGTATCCAAACTGCTTTAGGTATTCCTGTAAAGAAAGCAGAACATTTCTGATTAAATTAATGGACGAGATTTCTCAAATCTTTTCAGATTTGTCACTGTGACATATGGAATAAAAAGTGATTATCCAGAACATACAAAACTACTTTGAAGCAGCAGTGTTTTGTTGTTATATTCCAGCACTGCTGCAACCATGTTTAGGTGCAGGTTAAATGCTATAGCGCAAAACATGTCAGTGTTTCCTGTGCTCCATTCCACGCTAGCTGTTTTATAAGGATTTCTCTAATATAGAAAGTGCTTTCTGTTGGACTCCTCTGGTGCCAGACAATTTCTTCTTTTGCAGCTGCATTTATGTGTTTTAGCACTGTAACTTGGTCATGTGATCACCCGCCTGACTCACCCAAAGTCACTTAGCTTAAAGGGGTTGTCTCATAAAGCTAAATCAGTGTAATGCAATGGATGTGTTGTGCAAAATGAAACATATAGGGGGAGATTTATCAAAACCTGTGCAGAGGAAGAAGTGTGCAGTTGCCCATAGCAACCAATCAGCTTGCTTTTTTAATTTTTAAAGAAACCTGTGAAAAATGAAAGAAGTTATCTGATTGCTTGTCATTGGCAACTGCACTACTCTTCCTCTACACAGGTTTTGATAAATCTCCCCTATAATGTACAAGCATTTATGAAAATGTATTATTTGTGAGATACAAGCCTGCTAAGTTTTGATGACCCAATTACACATTGCACTTTTTCACTTTCAGCGTGTGAAAAAAGACTTCAAATCTTCATAAAACACCTCAATTGTGATTATAGATCAAATCACTTTCATCTTACAGTAATGTTTCTGTTAGATGAAAATGTATTTCAAATAAAAAATAAAAAAACACATCAAAATTGCATACTATGTGAACCCAACCCACATATGAGTCTATTGAGTTTACCTGGGTAAACTCCCGCACCAGCAGCCTAATTAATGACCAGGTGTAGTGATCAAACACCACACTCAAAGCTACAGGATTTATGGGAAATGTAGGCAGCAATACAGAACCACTTCAGTGTGAAAATGCAAACCGACATAGAGCCAATCTTGTGCCTGCTACATCAGCTAAAACAGGTAAGCACAAGGTATACACAAGAACCTCTACATTATTATCTAATAATAGCCTATGTTCCGCTATAAGCAAAAAATAAAAAATAAATAAGTAAATTAAATAATCCCAGGCTGCTTCTTTTAGGTTTCCTTCACACAGTTTTTTTTATGTCCTGTAGAGAAGCCTATGGGTAAATGACTGAAACAGCACAAGAAATAAACATGCTGCATTTGAAGAAAAAAATGGCATGGACCCAAGACAATATACCAAACATAAAGGAGAACATCATTAACAAAAACATAATTGTTGTGTGTTTTAGGTCTACATTTCAGCAAACAGCTTGCCACAGTGTTTAGTTTTTTGGTAAAAAAAAAAAAAAAAAGATGCTAGAACAGATGTCATAAAAAAAAATATTATATATAATTATTACTGTATTTAGTTAGGTGTGAAATTACCCTGTAATAGTTTTTTTTTCTCTGCTACTTTCACTAAACTTCACATAAACTTGAGTTTCATCTCAAAAAGCCTCAAGCAAATGTAACTTCCGCTGAGTCACAGAAAACACTCAGACATAATTGCTGACCTTAAAGGGGTACTCCCGTGGAAAACTTTTTTTTTTAAATCAACTGGTGTCAGAAAGTTAAACAGATTTATGAATTATTTCTATTAAAAAATCTTAATCCTTCCAGTACTTTTTAGGGGCTATATTCTACAGAAGAAATGCTTTTCTTTTTGGATTTCTCTGATGTCACGACCACAGTGCTCTCTGCTGACCTCTGCTGTCTATTTTAGGAACTGTCCAGAGCAGGAGAAAATCCACATAGCAAACATGCTGCTCTGTACAGTTCCTAAAATGGACAGCAGAGGTCAGCAGAGAGCACTGTGGTCATGACATCAGAGAAATCTAAAAAGAAAAGCATTTCCTCTGTAGTATACAGCCCATAAAACGTATTGGAAGGATGAAGATTTTTTTTATAGAAGTAATTTACAAATCTGTTTAACTTTCTGGCACCAGCTGATTTAAAAAAAAAAGTTTTCCACGGGAGTACCCCGGGAGTACACAGCAATGATAAAGGTAGGTAGGATGGTAAGATGGTAGGTCTTCTGCTGCCCTCCGGTGAAATAATGGCAAGGAATAGGAAGGATGGGCTTCAATGAAGATGACCGGCTCACACGGCGCTGACCGACCAGGACACGAAATGGAGGATAAAATCGAACTTTAATAACCAAGATGGAACGCGTTACGCTGTGCATGCGACAATGATGAAGGTAGGTAGGATGGTAAGATGGTAGGTTGTCTGCTGCCCTCCGGTGAAATAATGGCAAGGAATAGGAAGGATGGGCTTCAATGAAGATAACCGGCTCACAAGGCGCTGACCGACCAGGGCACGAAATGGAGGATAAAATTGAACTTTAATAACCTAGATGAAACGCGTTTCGCTGCGCATGCGCAGCGAAACGCGTTGCATCTTGGTTATTAAAGTCCACTTTTATCCTCCATTTTGTGTCCTGGTCGGTCAGCGCTGTGTGAGCCGGTTATCTTCATTGAAGTCCATCCTTCCTATTCCTAATCATTGCCAGTGACTGGTTGAGCGGTTGGCATGTCATCAAAGGCAGAAAGAAGCACCACGGACTTGGAACACAAGAAGGGCAGTGAGGGGGGTGATTGAGGCAAGTGGGTATGTTTTATTTTTATATTTTTTGCAGAACCTGAGGTCCTTTCTAAAAAAGATTCTTTCTTAAAGGGGTACTCTCGTTGAAAACTTTTTTTTTTTTTAAATCAACTGGTGCCAGAAAGTTAAACAGATTTGTAAATTACTTCTATTAAAATATCTTAATCCTTCCCGTACTTTTTAGGGGTCTGTATACTCAAGATAAATCCAAAAAATAAATACATTTCCTCTGATGTCATGACCACAGTGCTCTCTGCTGACCTCTGCTGTCCATTTTAGGAACTGTCCAGAGCAGCATATGTTTGCTATGGGGACAGTTCTTAAAATGGACAGCAGAGGTCAGCAGAGAGCACTGTGGTCATGACATCAGAGGAAATGCATTTCTTTTTTGGATTTCTCTTTAATATACAGCCCCTAAAAAGTACTGGAAGGATTAAGATTTTTTTTATAGAAGTGATTTACAAATCTGTTTAACTTTCTGGCACCAATTGATTTAAAAAAAAAAGTTTTCCATGGGAGTACCCCTTTGAATATGGACAACCTCTTTAAGAAATAGATATACAGTACAATACATTTCTTTTACCAGTTTGTCTCACAGTAACCTAACCCAGGTAAAAAATGACAGCACTTTTGACTCTATTTTAAAGCAGTGCTGAGTAATAGAAAACAGAAAGGACAATAAAATGGAACAGTCTATCCTGACTACTCTCAGGGGATACCTTCTTAAACAAGTGGACCTACAGTAGATGTTGGAGATTGCATTTAATAACATTTATGCAACCATTTGTAGGTATATACAGTGCATCTGTTCCCCCCATATTATTGCACTCAATACCCTATAAATTAAAAAGTAAACACATTTAGCATGGACATAAGTATTCAGACCCTTTGCTATGGCATTAGAAATTTAGGCTCCTCCCATTTCTCCTGATAACATCTGAGATGCTCATGCACCTTGATTGGAGTCAATTGGTAAATTCAGATGATTGGACAGGATCTGGAAAGACACAGCTCTGTCTATATAAGGATACACAGCTGACAATGCATATCAGAGAAAATATCAAGCAATGAGGAGGAAAAAGCTGCCTGTACAGCTTAAAGACCTCTGCACAGATCTGAAGAAAGATACTTCAATTAAGTACTGAGGGTCTGAGTACTTATCTCAATGCAATCATTTATGTTTTCCTTTTCAACAAATTAGAATTCATTTAGGAAATGATTGCATATGGCAGTGCGTCATTTCACATCTTCTAGTCTGCTTTTTAAAAGGGTCCTCTGAAAATAGGCTGGATACAGTTTGTCCCACCATCAATTAGCTGTGACCTGATCAAGAACCCGGAAGCAAGTGTTACCTGCAGCACCACCACAGGAGAAATGAAGTATTACAGGTGTCTATTGTAATCATTGGGTTATCTGTGTAATGGACTCATGTTCTGGGTACTACAGAGAGAGAGATGCTCCTTGTACCCACTTTGCGCTCTGACTTGCTGATAAAGCAATAGAAAATCCCTGTAAATGTCTGCAGACAATAATCCAGTCAGGAATACTGGGATCATTCCAACTCTCCTATATTGTGATTTCCTGACAGAGAGAATTATTCGCTATATTTTACGTTTTACAAGCTTCTGAGATGCCAGTCACATAGTTAGTATATACAATAAAGTGGCATATGCCACAATTAAATAGTACTACATTTCCATAATACAAATGCCAGTGTATGTTTAATGTATAGATCAAAATTACTATTCCCCTATTCAGTGACATCAAAGGCGTTTGCAGAATTTTAGCAAATTGAACTTCTGTTTGCAGTAATGGAAGATATGTCAGTAGACTTACCAAGGCTTCTTCTTCAGCGGCGGGGTCTATCAGTGTGGCGGCATAAGCACAGGACACCAAAGTCCCCAGCAAAGGTAGCAGCAGCATCCTGAAGTTGTTCTCTTTGTAGAAGTCCTAGGGACTTAGTCTCTGCTCCTTTGCTCTTGGTTCCCTCTGCAAGCCTTTAAGAGTCCTGCCAGAATGACTCACACACACTCTTTACTCCTTCCTCCTCCCAAACCTCCCACTTGCATCTTCCTCCTTGAGAAATGTCCATGGAATGCAGAATTAACCCTCTCTCGCAGGCTCAGCATGAATAATTTTTACGCAAAAGACACTAAAAAACTCAGTTTGTAGTCATTTCCAAGCCTTCATTTATCAGGACATTACTTGTTGACAGGTATAAGCGAAACACTTCCAATGAGTCACTGCCCAAGATGCGCATCTGTTTAGTAAACTATTATCCATAAACTCATGAAATAAATATGCACAGTGATTCTAGGATGCCACATCGCTTGTGAATAAATCACTTTTTACCTTTATATCCATATTGAGGTGCTGTGATTTGTTCTTTTTTGTATTGTGGGGATCTCTGATCCAGGTATGACAGATGGCACCATATTCTAGAGCTTATCTTCTGGACTGTTTGTATTTTGGACTTTTGGGGTTAAATTATACTGTTACAAAGATTGAGGTTCTTACATAATTTTACAAGTACACAGATATAAAACTGTGTACCAGTCATTTGCAAAAAACCTTTTATATAATGTAGATAATAAAATGTCACTGAGCCTCAGTGTACAGAGTCCTGCTTGTCCTCAGTGTACAGAGCCCTTCTTGTCCTCAGTGTACAGAGACCTGCTTGTCCTCAGTGTACAGAGCCCTGCTTGTCCTCAGTGTACAGAGCCCTGCTTGTCCTCAGTGTACAGAGCCCTGTTTGTCCTCAGTGTACAGAGCCCTGCTTGTTCTCAGTGTACAGAGCCCTGCTTGTCCTCACTGCACAGAGTCCTGCTTGTTCTCAGTGTACAGAGCCCTGTTAGTGCTCACTGCACAGAGCCCTGCATGTCCTCTGTGTACAAAACCTTGCTTGTCCTCAGTGCACAGAGCCCTGCTTAACCTCATTGCACAGAGCCCTGCTTGCCCTCAGTGCACAGAGCCCTGCTTGTCCTCAGTGTACAGAGCCCTGCTTGCCCTCAGTTCACAGAGCCCTGCTTGCCCTCTGTTCATAGAGCCCTGCTTGCCCTCTGTTCATAGAGCCCTGCTTGCCCTCAGTGCACAGAGCCCTGCTCGCCCTCAGTGCACAGAGCCCTGCTCACCCTCAGTGCACAGTGCACGGAGTCCTGCTTGTCCTCAGTGTACAGAGCCCTGCTTGTCCTCAGTGCATAGAGTCCTGCTTGTCCTCAGTTTACAGAATCCTATTTGTCCTCAGTGTACAGAACCTTGCTTGTCCTCAGTGTGCAGAGCCCTGCTTGTCCTCACTGCACAGAGCCCTGCATGTCCTCACTGCACAGAGCCCTGCTTGTCCTCAGTTCATAGAGCCCTGCTTTTCCTCAGTACACAGAGTCCTGCTTGTCCTCAGTTTACAGAATCCTGCTTGTACAGAGCCCTGCTTGCCCTCAGTTCATAGAGCCCTGCTTGTCCTCAGTGTACAGAGCACTGCTTGCCCTCAGTGCACGGAGTCCTGCTTGTCCTCAGTGTACAGAGCCCTGCTTGTCCTCAGTACACAGAGCCCTGCTTGTCCTCAGTGCACAGAGTCCTGCTTGTCCTCAGCACATAGAGTCCTGCTTGTTCTCAGTTTACAGAATCCTGTCTGTCCTCAGAGTACAGAACCTTGCTTGTCCTCAGTGTACAGAGCCCTGCTTGTCCTCGCTGCACAGAGCCCTGCTTGTCCTCGCTGCACAGAGCCCTGCTTGTCCTCACTGCACAGAGCCCTGCTTGTCCTCACTGCACAGAGCCCTGCATGTCCTCTGTGTACAAAACCTTGCTTCTCCTCTGTGTACAAAACCTTGCTTGTCCTAGGCGCACAGAGCCCTGCTTGTCCTCAGTGCACAAATCCCTGCTTTTCCTCAGTATACAGAGCCCTGCTTGCCTCAGTGCACAGAGCCCTGCTTGTCCTCAGTGCACAGAGCCCTGCTTGCCCTCAGTTCACAGAGCCCTGCTTGCCCTCAGTTTACAGATCCCTGCTTCTCCTCAGTGTACAGAGCCCTGCTTTCCCTCAGTGCACGGAGCCCTGATTGTCCTCTGTGTACAAAACCTTGCTGGTCCTCAGCGCACAGAGCCCTGCTTGTCCTCAGTGCACAGAGCCCTGCTTGTCCTCAGCATACAGAGCCCTGCTTGTCCTCAGCACACAGAGCCCTGCATGTCCTCATTGCACAGAGCCCTGCATGTCCTCAGTTCACAGAGCCCTGCTTGCCCTGAGTTCATAGAGCCCTGCTTGCCCTCAGTTCACAGAGCCCTGCTTGCCCTCAGTGCACAGAGCCCTGCTTGTCCTCAGTGTACAGAGCCCTGCTTGTCCTCAGTGCACAGAGCCCTGCTTGTCCTCAGTGCACACAGCCCTGCTTGTCCTCAGTGCACAGAGCCCTGCTTGTCCTCAGTGTACAGAGCCCTGCTTGTCCTCAGTGTACAGAGCCCTGCTTGTCCTCAGTGCACAGAGCCCTGCTTGCCCTCAGTTCACAGAGCCCTGCTTGCCCTGAGTTCACAGAGCCCTGCTTGCCCTCAGTTCACAGAGCCCTGCTTGCCCTCAGTGCACAGAGCCCTGCTTGTCCTCAGTGTACAGAGCCCTGCTTGTCCTCAGTGCACAAAGCCCTGCTTGTCCTCAGTGTACAGAGCCCTGCTTGCCCTCAGTTCACAGAGCCCTGCTTGCCCTGAGTTCACAGAGCCCTGCTTGCCCTCAGTTCACAGAGCCCTGCTTGCCCTCAGTGTACAGAGCCCTGCTTGTCCTCAGTGTACAGAGCCCTGCTTGTCCTCAGTGTACAGAGCCCTGCTTGTCCTCAGTGTACAGAGCCCTGCTTGTTCTCAGTGTACAGAGCCCTGCTTGTCCTCACTGCACAGAGTCCTGCTTGTTCTCAGTGTACAGAGCCCTGTTAGTGCTCACTGCACAGAGCCCTGCATGTCCTCTGTGTACAAAACCTTGCTTGTCCTCAGTGCACAGAGCCCTGCTTAACCTCATTGCACAGAGCCCTGCTTGCCCTCAGTGCACAGAGCCCTGCTTGTCCTCAGTGTACAGAGCCCTGCTTGCCCTCAGTTCACAGAGCCCTGCTTGCCCTCTGTTCATAGAGCCCTGCTTGCCCTCTGTTCATAGAGCCCTGCTTGCCCTCAGTGCACAGAGCCCTGCTCGCCCTCAGTGCACAGAGCCCTGCTCACCCTCAGTGCACAGTGCACGGAGTCCTGCTTGTCCTCAGTGTACAGAGCCCTGCTTGTCCTCAGTGCATAGAGTCCTGCTTGTCCTCAGTTTACAGAATCCTATTTGTCCTCAGTGTACAGAACCTTGCTTGTCCTCAGTGTGCAGAGCCCTGCTTGTCCTCACTGCACAGAGCCCTGCATGTCCTCACTGCACAGAGCCCTGCTTGTCCTCAGTTCACAGAGCCCTGCTTTTCCTCAGTACACAGAGTCCTGCTTGTCCTCAGTTTACAGAATCCTGCTTGTACAGAGCCCTGCTTGTCCTCAGTTCATAGAGCCCTGCTTGTCCTCAGTGTACAGAGCACTGCTTGCCCTCAGTGCACGGAGTCCTGCTTGTCCTCAGTGTACAGAGCCCTGCTTGTCCTCAGTACACAGAGCCCTGCTTGTCCTCAGTGCACAGAGCCCTGCTTGTCCTCAGCACAGAGCCCTGCTTGTCCTCAGCACATAGAGTCCTGCTTGTTCTCAGTTTACAGAATCCTGTCTGTCCTCAGAGTACAGAACCTTGCTTGTCCTCAGTGTACAGAGCCCTGCTTGTCCTCGCTGCACAGAGCCCTGCTTGTCCTCAGTGCACAAATCCCTGCTTTTCCTCAGTATACAGAGCCCTGCTTGCCTCAGTGCACAGAGCCCTGCTTGTCCTCAGTGCACAGAGCCCTGCTTGCCCTCAGTTCACAGAGCCCTGCTTGCCCTCAGTTTACAGATCCCTGCTTCTCCTCAGTGTACAGAGCCCTGCTTTCCCTCAGTGCACGGAGCCCTGATTGTCCTCTGTGTACAAAACCTTGCTGGTCCTCAGCGCACAGAGCCCTGCTTGTCCTCAGTGTACAGAGCCCTGCTTGTCCTCAGCATACAGAGCCCTGCTTGTCCTCAGCACACAGAGCCCTGCATGTCCTCATTGCACAGAGCCCTGCTTGTCCTCAGTTCACAGAGCCCTGCTTGCCCTGAGTTCATAGAGCCCTGCTTGCCCTCAGTTCACAGAGCCCTGCTTGCCCTCAGTGCACAGAGCCCTGCTTGTCCTCAGTGTACAGAGCCCTGCTTGTCCTCAGTGCACAGAGCCCTGCTTGTCCTCAGTGCACACAGCCCTGCTTGTCCTCAGTGCACAGAGCCCTGCTTGTCCTCAGTGTACAGAGCCCTGCTTGTCCTCAGTGTACAGAGCCCTGCTTGCCCTGAGTTCACAGAGCCCTGCTTGCCCTCAGTTCACAGAGCCCTGCTTGCCCTCAGTGCACAGAGCCCTGCTTGTCCTCAGTGTACAGAGCCCTGCTTGTCCTCAGTGCACAAAGCCCTGCTTGTCCTCAGTGTACAGAGCCCTGCTTGTCCTCAGTGCACAGAGCCCTGCTTGCCCTCAGTTCACAGAGCCCTGCTTGCCCTGAGTTCACAGAGCCCTGCTTGCCCTCAGTTCACAGAGCCCTGCTTGCCCTCAGTGCACAGAGCCCTGCTTGTCCTCAGTGTACAGAGCCCTGCTTGTCCTCAGTGTACAGATCCCTGCTTGTCCTCAGTGCACAGAGCCCTGCTTGTCCTCAGTGCACAGAGCCCTGCTTGTCCTCAGTGCACAGAACCCTGCTTGTCCTCAGTGCACAGAGCCCTGCTTGTCCTCAGTGCACAGAGCCCTGCTTGTCCTCAGTGCACAAAGCCCTGCTTGTTCTCAGTGTAGAGAGCCCTGCTTGTCCTCAGTGTACAGAGCCCTGCTTGTCCTCAGTGTACAGAGCCCTGTTTGTCCTCACTGCACAGAGCCCTGCATGTCCTCTGTGTACCACTCATTTGCAAAAACCTTTTATATAATGTAGATAATAAAATGTCACTGAGCCTCAGTGTACAGAGCCCTGTTTGTCCTCGGTGTACAGAGCCCTGCTTGTCCTCAGTGTTTAGAGCCCTGCTTGTCCTCAGTGCACAGAGCCTTGCTTGTCCTCAGCATACAGAGCCCTGCTTGTCCTAAGTTTACAGAATCCTGCTTGTCCTCAGTGTACAGAACCTTGCTTGCCCTCAGTGCACAGAGCACTGCTTGTCCCCAGCACACAGAGCCCTGCTTGTCCTCAGTTTACAGAATCCTGCTTGCCCTCAGTGTACAGAGCCCTGCTTGCCCTCAGTTCATAGAGCCCTGCTTGCCCTCAGTTCATAGAGCCCTGCTTGCCCTCAGTGTACAGAGCCCTGCTTGTCCTCAGCACATAGAGCCCTGCTTGTCCTCAGTTTACAGAATCCTGTTTGTCCTCAGTGTACAGAACCTTGCTAGCCCTCAGTGTACAGAGCCCTGCTTATCCTCAGTGCACAGAGCCTTGCTTGTCCTCAGTGTACAGAGCCCTGTTTGTCCTTGCTGCACAGAGCCCTGCTTGTCCTCACTGCACAGAGCCCTGCTTGTCCTCACTGCACAGAGCCCTGCATATCCTCTGTGTACAAAACCTTGCTTGTCCACTGTGTACAAAACATTGCTTGTCCTAGGCGCACAGAGCCCTGCTTGTCCTCAGTGCACAGATCCCTGCTTGCCCTCAGTATACAGAGCCCTGCTTGTCCTCACTGCACAGAGCCCTGCATGTCCTCACTGCACAGAGCCCTGTTTGTCCTCACTGCACAGAGCCCTGCATGTCCTATGTGTACAAAACCTTGCTTGTCCTCAGTTCACAGAGCCCTGCTTGCCCTCAGTTCACAGAGCCCTGCTTGCCCTCAGTTCACAGAGCCATGCTTGCCCTCTGTTCATAGAGCCCTGCTTGCCCTCAGTGCACAGAGCCCTGCTCGTCCTCAGTGCACAGAGCCCTGCTTGCCCTCAGTGTACAGAGCCTGCTTGCCCTCAGTATACAGAGACCTGCTTGTCCTCCCTGCACAGAGCCCTGCTTGTCCTCAGTGCACAGAGCCCTGCTTGCCCTCAGTAAACAGAGCCCTGCTTGCCCTCAGTTCACAGAGCCCTGCTTGCCCTCAGTTCACAGAGCCCTGCTTTCCCTCAGTGCATGGAGCCCTGATTGTCCTCTGTGTACAAAACCTTTCTGGTCCTCACTGCACAGAGCCCTGCATGTCATCACTGCACAGAGCCCTGCTTTCCCTCAGTATACAGAGCCCTGCTTGTCCTCACTGCACAGAGCCCTGCTTGCCCTCAGTTCATAGAGCCCTGCTTTTCCTCAGTGTACAGAGCACTGCTTGCCCTCAGTGTACGGAATCCTGCTTGTCCTCAGTGTACAGAGCCCTGCTTGTCCTCAGTGCACGGAGCCCTGCTTGTCCTCAGCACACAGAGCCCTGCTTGTCCTAAGTTTACAGAATCCTGCTTGTCCTCAGTGTACAGAACCTTGCTTGCCCTCAGTGCACAGAGCCCTGCTTGTCCTCAGCACACAGAGCCCTGCTTGTCCTCAGTTTACAGAGCCCTGCTTGCCCTCAGGGTACAGAGCCCTGCTTGCCCTCAGTTCATAGAGCCCTGCTTGCCCTCAGTTCATAGAGCCCTGCTTGCCCTCAGTTCATAGAGCCCTGCTTGTCCTCAGTGTACAGAGCCCTGCTTATCATCAGTGCACAGAGCTCTGCTTGTCCTCAGTGCACAGAGCCCTGCTTGCCCTCAGTATACAGAGCCCTGCTTGTCCTCACTGCACAGAGCCCTGCATGTCCTCACTGCACAGAGCCCTGCTTGTCCTCAGTTCACACAGCCCTGCTTGCCCTCAGTTCATAGAGCCCTGCTTGCCCTCAGTGTACGGAATCCTGCTTGTCCTCAGTGTACAGAGCCCTGCTTGTCCTCAGTGAACAGAGCCCTGCTTGTCCTCAGCACACAGAGCCCTGCTTGTCCTCAGTTTACAGAATCCTGCTTGCCCTCAGTGTACAGAGCCCTGCTTGCCCTCAGTTCATAGAGCCCTGCTTGTCCTCAGTGTACAGAGCCCTGCTTGTCATCAGTGCACAGAGCCCTGCTTGTCCTCAGCACATAGAGCCCTGCTTGTCCTCAGTGTACAGAGCCCTGTTTGTCCTCGCTGCACAGAGCCCTGCTTGTCCTCACTGCACAGAGCCCTGCTTGTCCTCACTGCACAGAGCCCTGCATGTCCTCTGTGTACAAAACCTTGCTTGTCCACTGTGTACAAAACCTTGCTTGTCCTCAGTGCACAGATCCCTGCTTGTCCTCAGTATACAGAGCCCTGCTTGTCCTCAGAGCAAAGAGCCCTGCTTGTCCTCAGTGTACAGAGCCCTGCTTGCCCTCAGTTCACAGAGCCCTGCTTGCCCTCAGTTCACAGAGCCCTGCTTCTCCTCAGTGTACAGAGCCCTGCTTTCCCTCAGTGCATGGAGCCCTGCTTGTCCTCTGTATACAAAACCTTGCTGGTCCTCACTGCACAGAGCCCTGCTTGTCCTCAGTTCACAAAGCCCTGTTTGCCCTCAGTTCATAGAGTCCTGCTTGTCCTCAGTTTACAGAATCCTGTTTGTCCTCAGTGTACAGAACCTTGCTTGCCCTCAGTGTACAAAGCCCTGCTTGTCCTCAGTGCACAGAGTCCTGTTTGTCCTCAGTGTACAGAGCCCTGCTTGTCCTCAGTGCACAGAGCCCTGCTTGTTCTCAGTGCACAGAGCCCTGCTTGTCATCAGTGCACAGAGCCCTGCTTGTTCTCAGTGTACAGAGCCCTGCTTGTCCTCAGCACACAGAGCCCTGCTTGTTCTCACTGCACAGAGCCCTGCATGTCCTCTGTGTACAAAACCTTGCTTGTCCTCTGTGTACAAAACATTGCTTGTCCTCGGCGCACAGAGCCCTGCTTGTCCTCAGTTCACAGAGCCCTGCTTGGCCTCAGTGTACAGAGCCCTGCTTCTCCTCAGTGTACCGAGCCCTGCTTTTCCTCAGTGCATGGAGCCCTGCTTGTCCTTAGTGTACAGAACCTTGCTTGCCCTCAGTGTACAGAGCCCTGCTTGTCCTCAGTGCACAGAGTCCTGCTTGCCCTCAGTGTACAGAGCCCTGCTTGTCCTCAGTGCACAGAGCCCTGCTTGTTCTCAGTGCACAGAGCCCTGCTTGTCCTCAGTGCACAGAGCCCTGCTTGTCCTCAGTATACAGAGCCCTGCTTGCCCTCAGTACACAAAGCCCTGCTTGTCCTCACTGCACAGAGCTCTGCATGTCCTCACTGCACAGAGCCCTGCTTGTCCTCAGTTCAAAGATCCCTGCTTGTCCTCAGTGTACAGCCCTGCTCACTTGACATGATCATAATGTTGCATTTTGACATTGTATCTAAAGATTGTCAATGTGGTCGCCATGTTACATGCAACATGATGTAACTGCAATATGATAATGTAAAAAAATACAACAATGTTGGACTTATGGTTGCATGTTACATTCAACTTTGCCGGCACTGACCCTAAAGGTCTAGCAGTAAACAACCCTATCAAAGCTGGCTTTGTAGCCAATAAACTTTTAAAGGTACTATTGCTTATTGGTTGATTAATAACCAATTAAATTTATATGAACATATGATATCAGATGAACAAAATATTCAGCAAAAATATTCAGCAGCTCCTGTACGTGTGAATGTACCCTAAGTCAGAATATTTAATCCCAAACTTCAGTAATTGTCCCATACCAAAAGATGGAGCAATAACAAGTCAAGTTCTCAATGCTCCTTCTCTTCCTAATTTAAAGGTGTTATGTGTGATACAACTTGGCTTCATTCTCTTTAAAGGAACTGAGCTGTAAAACACATACAACCTGAGGACAGGTGTGGTGCTGTTTTTGTAAAAATCACCTGCTTTTTCAAATCCTGGATAACTCCATTTAAAGGGGTATTCCAGGAAAAAACTTTTTATTTTATATCAACTAGCTCCAGAAAGTTAAACAGATTTGTAAATTACTTCTATTAGAAAATCTTAATCCTTTCAATAATTATCAGCTGCTGAAGTTGAGTTGTTTTCTGTCTGGCAACAGTGCTCTCTGCTGACATCTCTGCTTGTCTCGGGAACTGCACAGAGTAGAAGAGGTTTGCTATGGGGATTTGCTTCTAAACTGGGCGGTTCCCGAGACACGTGTCATCAGAGAGCACTTAGACAGAAAAGAACAACTCAACTTCATCAGCTCATAAGTACTGAAAGGATTAAGATTTTTTAATAGAAGTAATATACAAATCTGTTTTACTTTCTAGAGCCAGTTGAGATATATATATATATATATATATATATATATATATATATATATATATAAGTTTTTTTCCTGGATAACCCCTTTAACATTCCAACTTTGTATTCAGAGGTTGATGTTCCTAGGCCTCTATTAAAATATTGTATCAGTTCTCATTCATCTACCCTGTACACTTCTTAGGGTATGTTCACACGAACGGGTAATGTGTGAGTTTCCTACTGAGGGTTTTCTGCAGAAGAAAATCTGCAGCAGACCCCATTGTGGTCAATGTAATCTGCTGTGGAAATCCTACTGTGGAAATTCTGACGCAGAACACCTGCCACAGCTCAAACCCACTGCTGGAAAGTTGCGGGTAAACCGCCTGAGTGAACTAAGGCTGGGTTCCCATCTGCATTAGGTGTCTCCATTGCAAATTCTGTCAAAAATCCCAGGAAAAATTGCAAAGCAATATATTCAGTAGTTGTACTATGTTTTTTTCAGCTAATTTGCAATTTCTTTCACTTCTTTGAAAAATGAGACAGACTGCAAAATTTTATCAACTGAATTTGATTTCTATTATTTTATTTAAGACTCTTAGGCTCAATTGACAGTGATATTCCAGTTTACCTCCAGTGAAAAATATCCTAACAGTATATACAGAAACTATATGTAGTATTTGTCATCCTTCTCAACATTAGCTTTTTATTGTAGACTCTTGACACATATCTGGATTGTAATTTTAGCCCAGATCTCTAGACTTGAGCTTTATTTGAGCTGATTTTAAATCTTAGGATGAAAACTACCAATCCGGCTGCATTGCATTTGCATAGCGAGTTCTGCAATAAAATTCTTTCATTATTTCCATGGAAAAAAACATAAATCAAGGTACAAACTGTTATGCAACCTGATGGTGTTTTTTTTTTTTTTTTTTTTTTTAACCCTTATTAAGAAAAAGTTGCAACCATATGGTAGGTAGGATAAAATAATGATCATTTCGATCTAACTTTCTATAAGAAATGACATTAAACAACAACATAGATCATCTCCCTTATGCCTAGAATGGCTTTTACCATTGTACTTACATTTACTTCCTTTGTCTTCACACTTTTTAAAAGGAATCTGTCAGTTTCATATCATGTTCATCGCTAAAGCAACAAGGAGGCTGTGCTGAGCTGCAGCATGCACTCTTCCTCCCTCCTCCCCCCCTCCCTGCCCTGAATGATGGATGTACAGGGCTTGGCTTTCAGCACTGAGACCTGTACCTCAATCAGACAAGGCAGGGAGGGGTTGGGGAAGGAAGAGGCTCAGCAGAGCCTCATTTACACTTAAGCTCTGGGTATGATATGAATCTGACATATTCTCGTTAAGTAAATCATTTTGCTATAAAATGTTATACTCAGTAAATCTTTCCACCACCTGTATATGCAGATTTGCTAATGACTTAGATTGTAGTAGTGTGACTTTTTCCAAACAGGAGATTGTGGTGCATCTAAGCATCAGTCACTTCCTATTTCATGAGTAATGGCACTATAATCAAGTTCATGCCTAGATACTTTGGAATGGACCAAATAACACCACTTAAACACAATACACTACAGTAATACACTCTAGCCATTTTCTAATCTCAAAATCCTTCCATAGCAAATTTTTAGGGAAAAAAAACCTGTCTAGAATGTTCACGCTTATTTCCATTTCTAGTTCTCTAAAACCTTGGGCATTTTTGCTTAGATCTTCCTGCTAGTATATTGAATGAATGCTTACTTCTTATAACTATGGCTTTCAGACAGTGAAGGGTAATGCAGAAAGATCCCATTCTTATTATTATGTACTAATCTGCTTACAAGCCTAAAATCCCCATATGCAATGTCACATGGCACTAAAAGGGAATCTGTCGGCTTATGTATGAGCTGTAGATACTATCCAATAGGTGAAAGGATGACAATATTAAAGGGGTACTCCACTGGAAAACATTTTTTTTTTATCAACTGGTGCCAGAAAGTTAACCATATTTGTAAATTACTTCTAGTAAAAAAAAAAAAATCTTAATCCTTCCAGTACTTATCTGCTGCTGTATACTACAGAGAAAGTTATTTTCTTTTTGAATTTCCTTTCTGTCTGACCATAGTGCTCTCTGTTGACACCTCTGTCCATGTCAGGAATTGTCCAGAGTAGAAGAAAATCCCCACAGCAAACCTATCCTGCTCTGGACAGTTGCTGACATGGACAGAGGTGTCAGCAGAGAGCACTGGGGTCAGAGAGGAGATTCAAAAAGAAAATAACTTCCTGTGTTTCATACAGCAGCTGATAAGTACTGGAAGGATTAAGATTTTTAATAGAAGTAATTTACAAATCTGTTTAACTTTCTAACACCAGTTGATGTAAAAAAAAATGTTTTCCAGTGGAGTACCCCTTTAAAAATGTTGAGTTTGCAACACCTTATAAATGATTTTCTCCACAGACTAAGTGTCAAGAAGGCAGGGCTAAGCTGCCTAGGTGCTGCAACATCACTAGCCTTCTGAGTCTGAGGCCCTGCCCTGGTTAATTGACATACAGGGTGCTGAGCCTTGTCTTTAAATCCTTCACTTTACTGTGACTTTTAAGCAGCTTGGCACTGCCTCCTTGCCACTTGAGCCTGGGGAGATATTAGAGATGAGCGAACTTACAGTAAATTCGATTCGTCACGAACTTCTCGGCTCGGCAGTTGATGACTTATCCTGCGTAAATTAGTTCAGCCTTCAGGTGCTCCGGTGGGCTGGAAAAGGTGGATACAGTCCTAGGAAAGAGTCTCCTAGGACTATATCCCCCTTTTCCAGCCCACCGGAGCACCTGAAGGCTGAACTAATTTATGCAGGAAAAGTTATCAACTGCCGAGCCGAGAAGTTCGTGACGAATTGAATTTACTGTAAGTTCGCTCATCTCTAGAGATAATCAACATTTTATAAGTTGTAGCAAACCTATCAACACTAAGAAAGGAATGTTTGATATTGTTAGAATGAATGCTGAATCTTTCCTCACGGAATTCAGCGAGCGAGATTCAGCCTGGCAGAAGTCGGGGTTAGGACCCCGCGGAACTGCGCCGTCACCATTGACGGCTATGCAGTGCTCACGGAATTCCGCACAAAGAATGAACATGTTCATTCTGGGTGCGGAACAATTTCAGTGGCGGAATTTTCCACCACTGAAATTGCTCAGTGTGAATGGGTCTCGCAGAAACCCATTCACACTGATGTAAAAGTTCACCGTGCGTAATTCCGTCCGCGTAATTCCGGGGGAATTGCGTAGTGTGAAAGTTATAATAAGGGACTGTCTATTTGCCGCTGAAGGATAAGTTTCAAGGTCTAAGGATAAACATCCACATTTTATATTCATTTTGATACTAAACTTATCATAATTTAGTAAACAGATGTCCTTTCCACTCTATTTACCCAGTTCCTTATCTCACTTACTTGTTACAAGAAGTGCTGTTGTAGTAGGTCAACACTCTGCGGTTTTGGTAATGGAGCATGAGAAAAGCAGATATTTAGCATGGGAAACACTGTAGCGCTGCATTCTCCTCAAGGTTACCATGTCTCTGACTTTTCCAAAGAAACTTTATTTCCTTAATTTGAAGCAGAAATTTGATTTGGGGAAAAATTTTCATTTCAGCAGCAGTCATATAGCTTTTGCTAGTAGGGTTATTACTAATAGTGTTTACATTACAATTTTAAACGTCTCAGGCTTAAAGGGTGCCTGATCCGTGCTTCTCAGTACTTACTGTGTATATAAGTATCACTTTGCAATGACAGGCACCTTTAGGATGACAGCAGCATTGTATTAGGAATCTGAGTAGCTATCACTTATATTATTTAAACTCTGTCTGAGCCCTTTACAGTTTTTATAGTGGTGTACAACCCCTTTTAAATTATTTGGGAAAGAATAAGCCAGTAAAAAAAAGCTATAATTGTCATTACACTAAAGCCTTCAATTTAAAAAGTATACAGATTGGGTTTGCAGGCATATGCATTATGTGCATGACCCCCCATACTCATCATTATTACCATGTACCGTAGTTTTCGTCCTATACGACGCACCGGCGTATAAGACGCACCCAATTTAATCTAAAAAAATTAAGATTTTGAACCCAATAGTGGTCTTCAACCTGCAGACCTCCAAATGTTGCAAAACTACAACTCCCAGCATGCCCGGACAGCCGTTGGCTGTCCGGGCATGCTGGGAGTTGTAGTTTTGCAACATCTGGAGGTCCGCAGATTGAAGACCACTGCATAGGAGGTAATACTCACGTGTCCCCGCCGCTCCGGACCCGTCACCGCTGCCCTGGATGTCGCTCCATCGCTGTCGCCGTGTCCCCGTCGCTCTGGAACGTCTCTGCTGCCGGCCGGGTATCCTCGCTCTCCGTCGCCGCCATCACGTCGTTACGCACGCCGACGCACATACGTGACGATGTGATGACGAGGAAGGAGAGCGCTGGCCATACAGGGGATCCCTGAACGGAGAAGACACCGAGGAGGCAGGTAAGGTCCCCCCCGGTGTCCTGTAAGCACTAACCCGGCTATTCAGTCGGGCTGTTCGGGACCACTGTGGTGAAATCGCGGCGGTCCCGAACAGCCCGACTGAGCAGCCGGGTTAGTGTCACTTTCCCTTCAGACGCGGCGGTCAGCTTTGATCGCCACGTCTGAAGGGTTAATACAGGGCATCACCGCGATCGGTGATGTCCTGTATTAGCCGCGGGTCCCGGCCGTTGATGGCCGCAGGGACCGCCGCGATAGGGGTGTATTCGCCGTATAAGACGCACCGACTTTTTCCCCCCAGTTTTGGGGAAGAAAAAGTGCGTCTTATACGGCGAAAAATACGGTATTTGGGATGGATGGATGTTTTTTTCCATATTTGTTTCAGAAATGTGTTTTTTGTTGCAGTGAAAAACAGAACATAAAAATGCCCTATGCAAACCCAACCATATAGTGCATGCGTATAACAAATATAAGTATAATTGAAAATTAAAGTTTCTTAAATGGGCAGATGTACAGCTAGGGCAAAAACAATAAGGAGGCCCTCTGCAGCAAAATCTGCAGCAAAAGACATCTTATCCCCTATCCCCAGGATATGGGATAAGTGTTTGATCGTGGGGGGGGGGGGGGGGGTCTTACCGCTGGCACCCTGCGCAATCTCCCGTGCAGGAGGCTTGCCAGCCACAGCATGACGTCCTGGCCTACACGTCTCCTTCATGTATCTCTATGGAGAGGCGGGGAGAGGCAGCATTCTTGCCTTCCCGCCTCTCTCATAGAACTGTATGGGGAGGGGGCGTGGAGGGGGCGCTACGCGCATTAGCCACTCACATAGAGCGACACTGCGGGGGCCCATGCAGGAGATCATGGGGGATCCCAGCAGTTGGACCTCCCCACAATCAGACACTTATCCCTTATCCTGTGGATAGGGGATAAGTTGTCTTTTTCTGCATATGTCCTTTAAAGCTGTAAATTGGGAAAATATCCTCAAAAACAAGAGTGGAGACACTAAATTGGGGGAGAAAAATATTCTAAATTCTCATTTTGAAAGGTACATACCATGTGGGAATAAAAATGTCAGGAACAACAAAAAACCAATATGGATGAATAAAAATGTATAGGGGGCAATAAATGACAAAAAAAAGCATTTACGTCACTAAAACAGGACGGCAGTGAAGGAGCACTAAAAAGGGAGAAAAAAATAAAATATGTAAAAATCAGATAAAAGCAGCAAAATGGAAGTCAGAAAGACTCCAAAGAGAGTAAAGCTAACCCCCAAATGTTATTTAGCTATATTAATAGTAAAAAGGTTAAAAATGAAAGCGTTGACCCTTTAAAAAATGATGAGTAAGAAATTATAGACGGGGATATGGAAAAAGCAAATATATTAAATACTTTCTTCTCCACTGTCTTCACAGAGGAAAATAAAATGTCAGGTAAAATACAGCGAGATAAGGTAAATTCCCCAGTACAGGTCACCTGTCTAACCCAGGAAGAAGTACAGTGCCGCATACAAAAAATCTAAATAGACAAATCACCAGGTCCAGATGGCATTCACCCCCCTGTTCTAAAGGAATTAAGTAATGTGGAAGAGTGGAATTCCGCACAGTGAACATAACCATCAGTGTGAATGGGTCTTCCGCGAGACCCATTCACACTGAGGAATTTTAGCGGTGGACAATTCTGCCGCTGAAATTGTTCCGCACAGAGAATGAACATGTTCATTCTTTGTGCAGAATTCCGTGAGCACTGCATAGCCGCCAAAGGTGACAGCGCAGTACCGCTTCGGCGGTGGCCACCAGACGGAATCTCCACTTGCGGAATTCTGCAAGCAGAGATTCCGCAGTGTGAACGTACCCTAATACGGGCAATGGAAAGACTACAGTACCCAGAAAGATTTTCAGAATTAGGGTTATTTAGTTTCGAAAAAAAGATGACTTAGGGGAGACTTAATAACTATGTATAAATATATCAGGGGACAGTACAGAGATCATACAGAGATTCATACCCAGGACTGTATCTATAACAAGGCGGCATCCTCTACGTCTAGAAGACGTACGACAGACGGGGTTCTTTACTGTAAGAGCAGTGAGACTGTGGAATTCTCTCCCTGAGGAGGTGGTCATGGTGAACTCAGTAAAAGAGTTCAAAAGAGGCCTGGGCGTGTTTCTGGAGAGGAATAACATTACAAGTTATGGATATTAGATCTATACGGACAGAAGGTTGATCCTTTTATACAAGAAATGTAATCTCATAATTACGGCCACTAGGTGTCCTCCTTTCCTGTTCGATGCTGACTTGTACTATGCTGATTGTCTCGGCCTGCGGTGGAGACAAATTTCAGAAAGTGCAGACAGGACTAGCATGTGCCTTAGTATACAGAGGGGTAGGCAATAGCGTGTGCCTGCGTTCATTGGTAGAGGGAGCTGTGTGCTACCGAGTGCAGGCGTGCAGTGTTAGGGCAAGATAACGATTGCCCAGGGGAATGCCCTTTCCTATTGAGAAGATGGCCCGGATTGTGAGCAAGCAAAACAGAAGCATAAAGATCCTAAAACTGCTAAGATTGCCATTAGGACTGAAGCAGGACCTTTTGGGAAAAAAAAGTTTGCTAATTGACAGGGCACCTTTTAAGAATTTCCTGTTGCCCAATTCAGGGAAAGCATTAACCAGGGAAAGGCTCACTCATTCCAATAAGCTATGATTTATTTAGTGTTCAGCAATCATACTTTTAACCCCATCCTGGAACAAGAATGTGAGTCCCTGGGTTGGCCTCAGCAGGCCTTTCCCCACCTCTCTGTCAAACTGGGTAGGGCTGGGAGAAGCTGCCTGGGGCTGTCCTGACAACTTCTTTCCTGGCCAGTTTCAAAATTATTATTTCTCTGAAACACTGCAGAATTTCAGAGTGAATCCTAATATATTGCAGTGCCTTGCAATACAGTCTGTGTCTGCTTTATTCTGCTTATAGGGGTTAAAGGGGTATTGCGGTGAAAAACTATTTTTTTTTCATATCACTTGGCTCCAGAAAGTTAAACAGATCTGTAAATTACTTCTATTAAAAAATCTAAATCCTACCAGTACTTATCAGCTGCTGAAGTTGAGTTGTTCTTTTCTGTCTGACAGCAGTGCTCTCTGCTGCCAGACACCTCTGTCTCAGAAACTGTCCAGAGCAGGAGAGGTTTGCTATGGGGATTTGCTCCTACTCTGGACAGTTCCTGAGACTGTTATAAGACAGAAAAGAACAGCTCAACTTCAGCAGCTGATAAGTACTGGAAGGAATAAGATTTTTTAATAGAAGTAATTTACAAATCTGTTTAACTTTCTGGAACCAGTTGATATGATAAAAGTTGTTTTTCACCAGAATACCCCTGGGTAGGGTCACATGTGCCGTATTTTGATGTGTTTTTGCTACTGCATATTTTTCTACTCATTGAAGTCAATGGCAAGCAAAATCAACTGTGTATTTTGCTTCCCATTGACCTCAATTGGTAGGAAAATAAGCTGCAGAAAATACACAGAAAAATATGGCACATGTGACCCTACCCTAAAAGCAATAGAATCAACCAACTATCTTAAAGGGGTTATCCAGGAAAAAATCTTTTTTTATATATATCAACTGGCTCCAGAAAGTTAAACAGATTTGTAAATTACTTCTATTAAAAAAAATATTAATCCTTTCAGTACTTATGAGCTGCTGAAGTTGAGTTGTTCTTTTCTGTCTAAGTGCTCTCTGATGACACGTGTCTCGGGAACCGCCCAGTTTAGAAGCAAATCCCCATAGCAAACCTCTTCTACTCTGTGCAGTTCCCGAGACAAACAGAGATGTCAGCAGAGAGCACTTTTACCAGACAGAAAACAACAACTCAACTTCAGCAGCTGGAGCCAGTTGATATATATATATATATATATATATATATATATATATATAAAAGTTTTTTCCTGGAATACCCCTTTAATACATCTAAAACTTTGAAAAACAGCTGGGCTTATGGAGCCATGACATGCCTGCGGGCAACACATTTTGTGCCACACCCCGACACTCCTTGATAATTGAATGGTTTTAATCCTTAATTGATTGCTGGATACATTCTCTACATCAGTGGTCTCAACCGGTGGCCCTTCAGATGTAGCAAAACTTCAACTCCCAGCATGCCCGGACAGCCGTTGGCTGTCCGGGCATGCTGGGAATTGAAGTTTTGCAACATCTGGAGGGCCACAGTTTGAGACCACTGCTCTACATGCTATGGACAATGCCCACTAAGGGTAGGGTTACACATAGCGCATACGCAGCGCATTTCGCACTGCTTATTCTCCTTTGAGCAAACACACAAGGCTACCCGGCAGCAGTCCTGGGTGCGCAGTGGTGTATGGGGTCAGGCCCAGCACGTCACAGTCACGTGAATACGCAGCGTATATGCTACATGTGACCCTACCCTAAATTGGATACGTTTAGCAACCACCATCAGCTCTAGGAATGGCGTCTGCAGCTGTCAGCAGCCAATAGATCTGTGCAAGGGGTTTGGTGCTCTGTTTAAAAGAAAAATAGACTTTAAAGGGGTTATCCAGGAAAAAACTTTTTTTTTTTTAAATATCAACTGATTCCAGAAAGTTAAACAGATTTGTAAATTACTTCTATTAAAAAATCTTAATCCTTTCAGTACTTATGAGCTTCTGAAGTTAAGGTTGTTCTTTTCTGTCTAAGTGCTCTCTGATGACACGTGTCTCGGGAACCGTCCAGTTTAGAAGCAAATCCCCATAGCAAACCTCTTCTAAACTGGGCGTTTCCCGAGACAGGTGTCATCAGAGAGCACTTAGACAGAAAAGAACAACCTAAACTTCAGAAGCTCATAAGTACTTAAAGGATTAAGATTTTTTAATAGAAGTAATTTAAAAATCTGTTTAACTTTCTGGAGCCAGTTGATACATTAAAAAAAAAAGTTTTTTCCTGGATAACCCCTTTAACATCCACTATGAAGATATATTCGGAAATACACCAGCATATTACCTATTAAGCAACAAAATGACTTCAAGGGGGTCATTAGAAATATGTATTTTGATTTCAAAACAAACTATGTCATCAATTTACCCTTTGTTGTTAGTGAAATAGATATTGGGGGAGATTTATCAAAACCTGTCCTGAGGAAAAGTTGCTGAGTTGCCCATAGCAACCAATCAGATCACTTCTTTCATTTTCCAGAGGCCTTTTCAAAAATGAAAGTAGCGATCTGATTGGTTGCTATGGACAACTCAGCTACTTTTTCTTTGGACAGGTTTTGATAAAGCTCCCCCATTTTGTTTTCCAATGGGGCCCAGTTCGTGTTGGAACAGTATACCAAGGGTTTTTTTTTGTTGTTTTTTTTTAGTTTTTTTTAAACTTGTTTGTCCAATCCTGAATTTTTTTTCTAGGTTACTTTATCTTCAAGTATTGCTTTGGTTACAGAACCCATATTTTTGATGAGGTCATTGTGAACTATGACATTTAGACAAACCTCCGAGAACACAATCATTACTTGGTGAGTTCTATTTAAATACAGGGCAATGACTTCTATAAAAATATTAACAAACTTTATGTAATCTCATATTTGATAGCGTTCAGCTTGCCAATGCATTATAAATCATTTAAATACATTCTTGGCTTGAGAAGGGCCCAGATAGTTTAAACTATTTTGCTTTTAAAGTTTATCCAAATTAAAAGGGCAATGCCCATAGCAAAGAAATACGTGAAATAGTAAGATAAAAAAAACGAATATGTTGCTTGAGCTTCCCTTGAGAACTGAATGGCGTTCTTCTTGTGCCTTAGACAAATTTAAAAGTTTAAAAAAATACAACTTGTCCCATATAAAACAAGCTGTCATAGTGTTATGTCAGCAAAAAAAAAAAAAGTTCTGGCTTTTGGAAGAGGTAGGATGGTCACCATGCAGCTTTGTTTTTCCAGAACTGTTTATGAAATGAAAGCTGAGCTCTGATTGGATATCAGGAGCCATTTATTTTTTTACACAGTTTTCGTATATGAGGCCCAATATTTGCAGATTTTCCAACAATATTTACTAGCTTTCCTGCATCAGCATCAGGTAAACCACAGCAGATGTCAAGAGCCACCATGTCAAAAGTTTAGACTGCATTGGGTCTTAGTCCTGAGACCAGATGTAGGTAATAGAAATCCCGGCACTCAAAGTTTCTTCAGAAGCTGTAGGTTTATTCAGACATAAACTGCATACATTGTAAATATCACGCGTTCCGGCTCTTAATGGCCTTTGTCAACTTTGTCAACAGTTGACAAAGGCCATTACGAGCTGAAACGCGTGCTGTTTATAATGTATGCAGTTTATGTCTGAATAAACCTACAGCTTCTGAAGAAACTTTGAGTGCCGGGATTTCTATCACCTACATCTGGATTCCTTTGATCCTCGCGCACCATGCGCTATAGTGCCGACCACTTACTTCTACTTAGTCCTGAGACCCACTGTGATCGCAAATTATTAATCCTGCAGGCTACTTGGATTAATAAATCCCTTGTTATTCTGCATATGCTGGTGAGTGCGGACTTTTTTTCCATACCTACGCTCTATACACTGATGTGTAACTTGTAAACTTTTGACGTCTGGACAACGTCAAAAGTTTTTCCATTTGACAGTTATGCTTTAAATAGAACTTGTCAACATGAATATTATGCTAAAACTGGACTCAATTTTAATCAGCTGCACTGTAAAGTAGAGTGGAAGTGGCAATCGGGCCAAGCCCCTGCCATCCACTAGTCATGTAGCTATGGCTGTAATGATGCCTATAGTTGCATGATTGACAATTCATCCTTCTTTCTCCCAGCGGTGGCATCTCCATTACACTGCGCATGCGCAAAAGACTTTGAAGGGGCCTTGACAGGCTTGGCGTAATGGAAATGCCGCCATTGGGAGAGGAAAGGATGATGTAGGCATTCCAGCTGATCGATGACGCCTCAATAGATGTGATTACCGGCATGACAAGATGAAAAGTTTTTGGTGGGTGTCCACCTCAATGACTAGTTGCACCTAACTTACACCTAACCCTTCTACAGATATAAGGATTATGGGCAGTAACAAGACCAAGGTAGTAATTATTGGCTAACTACTCATTATGTGTGGCTAGTTTTATCAATTCATTTGTGATGACAGGTTTCCTTTAAAGGGGTATTCCAGGCAAAACCTTTTTTTATATATATCAACTGGCTCCGGAAAGTTAAACAGATTTGTAAATTACTTCTATTAAAAAATCTTATCCCTTCCAATAGTTATTAGCTTCTGAAGTTTTCTGTCTAACTGCTCAATGATGATGTCATGTCCCGGGAGCTGTGCATGATGGGAGAATATCCCCATAGGAACTGCACAGCTCCCGGGACGTGAGTCATCAGAGAGCAGTTAGACAGAAAAAAACAACTCAACTTCAGAAGCTAATAACTATTGGAAGGATTAAGATTTTTTAATAGAAGTAATTTACAAATCTGTTTAACTTTCCGGAGCCAGTTGATATATATATAAAAAAAAGTTTTGGCCTGGAATACCCCTTTAAGGAGTCTGAGATGATCCTGGAAGACATAATACGGGCATATGTAATACTTAATTGGGTAGACAGGAGACCCAGCATGACTTGAATGTCTACATAAATCTTGAGCTCACCTTGGACATTATATGCATATTCCACTTTGCTTTCTTCAGTAAAATTATCTGCCATAATTATAAATAATATGTGGTACTGCCGCGTTCGTAAATGTTGTTGTTGTCCTTTTCCTGTGCCGCTGATGTGTTGTAAAATATTTGCATCTAGAAAATGGCTTTAGTGCCATAAGCCTATAATATCAATATTGCAGCTATGGATGTTTGTGGGTGGTGCAGCTATATTCACTGTCAGAGGCCTCCATTGATCTTAATCCATCTCTTTTAAGATATGAAACTGAAGACCAAGTATAAACCAAAATGACAGCTTTAGATAGAGAAAGATAAACCTAACAAGAATGTAAATTAAAGCTTTGCTCTGTGTGTTCTTCTGTGTGGCAGGGAACGCTATATGCACTCTTTATAGCATACTCTGCCTCAACTGGAGTCATGTTTTCTCTAACAACTCTAAAGCCCAAGGCCCACTATAACAACACATGGATTGTAAATCTGATTTTCCAAGGCTGGGGTCACACCAGGTTTTTGCAATACAGTTCCCGTATCAGGTTTTTGATTTAAAAAAACGGATTCCTCAAAACCTGACTAAACTGTATTAAAATGTGTGTACAAATTTTATTCCTTATACGGTTAAAAACCGAATACAGTTTGAAAAATGATGTCCAGTTGCATCATTAATATTAATCTTTGTATTAATAATTTTAGGTAATTTACATCTTGTGGCAACACTGTCTCACAATCACAATATTATTGATGTCCATTTAAATGGACCGGTGATCAAATTTTACCTTACATAACTGGTGGCAATACGTTATATATAAAGTAAAATATATAAGGCATTCTTACCGCGTACGTTGTCCCCCAGGCCATTAAAGATACTCAAGATAATCACTTTTCAAATGGTCATGGGCACTACCAACAATGCTTCTCTGCTCAAGAAACAGATTGGTGATGCAGGCCATGCCCTTGCTGCCAAACACACCTAATAGGCATGGTTACAGACTGAGCACCGGTGACTACATGAATATACCACACGCCCCTGGGACTGCTTATACCATACAGCACAGGACCATTTTATAAGCAATTATCATTGACAGCCTGGAGGTCAACTGGACTTGGTAAGAGTGCCGGTTATACCTTATATAATGTCTTGCCAACATAGTAACATAGTTCATAAGGTTGAAAAAAGACCAGAGTCCATCAAGTTCAACCTATATCCCTAATGAGTCCCTACTGAGTTGATCCAGAGGAAGGCAAAAAACCCTCATACTAGAGGTAAAAATTCCTTCCTGACTCCAAATATGGCATCAGAATAAATCCCTGGATTCATGTTCTGTCCCTAAAAATATAATATACATAACCAGCAATGTTCTTACTCTCCAAAAATGCATCCAGACCCCTTTTAAATTCTTTTACAGAGTTCACCATGACCACCTCCTCCTGGAGAGAATTCCACAGTCTCACTGCTCTTACAGTAAAGAACCCCCTTCTGTGCTGGTGTAGAAACCTTCTTTCTTCTAAACGTAGAAGATGCCCGCTTGTTATAGATACAGTCCTGGGTATAAATAGATCATGGGAAAGATCTCTGTACTGTCCCCTGATATATTTATACATAGTTATTAGGTCTCCCCTAAGCCTTCTTTTTTCTAGACTAAATAACCCTAATTCTGATAATCTTTCTGGGTACTGTAGTCCTCCCATTCCCCGTATTACCCTGGTTGCCCGTCTTTGAACCCTCTCCAGCTCCACTATATCTTTCTTGTACACTGGTGCCCAGTACTGTACACAGTATTCTATGTGTGGTCTGACTAGTGATTTGTACAGCGGTATAATTATTTCCTTGTCGTGGGCATCTGTGCCCCTATTGATGCACCCCATGATTTTATCTGCCTTGGCAGCAGTTACTCGACACTGGTCACTACAGCTAAATTTACTGTTAACTAAAACTCCCAAGTCCTTTTCCACGTCAGTCGTCCCAAGTGTGCTCCCATTTAATACATAATCCCAGCCCGGATTTTTCCTCCCCATGTGCATTACCTTACATTTATCAGTGTTGAACCTCATCTGCCACTTCCCAGCCTACGCCTCCAACCTATCCAGATCCATTTGTAACAGTGCCCTGTCCTCTATTGTGTTTACCACTTTACAGAGTTTAGTATCATCTGCAAAGATTGCTACTTTACTATTCAACCCCTCTACAAGGTCATTAATGAATATATTAAATAGGACAGGACCCAATACTGACCCCTGTGGTACCCCACTAGTAACAGTCACCCAATCAGAATAAGTACCAGTAATAACCACCCTCTGTTTCCTATCACTGAGCCAGTTACTTACCCACTTACACACATTCTCCCCAGCCCAATCCTTCTCATTTTATGCACCAACTGTTTATGTGGCACCATATCAAATGCTTTGGAAAAATCCAGATATACGACATCCAGCGATTGCCCTTGGTCCAGTCTTGAGCTCACCTCCTCATAAAAGCTGATCAGGTTAGTTTGACAGGACCGATCCCTCATAAACCCATGCTGATATGGAGTCATTCATTTATTTGTATCAAGATACTCCAAAATAGCATCCCTTAGAAAACCCTCAAACAATTTACATACAACAGAGGTTAAACTAACAGGCCTATAATTTCCGCGGTCACCTTATAAAATATTGGCACCACATTTGCCATGCGCCAGTCCTGGGGGACAGTCCCTGTTACTATAGAGTCCATTAAAGGGGTACTCCGGTGAAAACCTTTTTTCTTTTAAATCAACTGGTGGCAGAAAGTTAAACATATTTGTAAATTACTTCTATTAAAAAATCTTAATTCTTCCTGTACTTATTAGCTGCTGAATACTACAGAGGGAATTCTTTTCTTTTTGGAATGCTCTCTGATGACATCATGAGCACAGTTCTCTCTGCTGACGTTATTATAATAATAATAACGCATTATTTATTGTTGTCCTTAGTGGGAATTGAACCCAAATCCCCAGCACTGCAAGGCAGCAGTGCTAACCACTGAGCCACCATGCTGCCCTTAGCATACATCTGCTATGCACGGTTGCTAAAATGGACAGAGATTTGGACAGAGAAATGGACAGAGATTTGAGATTTGAATTAATGATCGGATCGCCCGCAGCGCTGCTGCGGGGATCCGATCATTCATAACGCCGCACGGAGGTCCCCTCTCCTTCCTCCGTCCGGCTCCCGGCGTCTCCTGCTCTGGTCTGTGATCGAGCAGACCAGAGCAGGAGATGACCGATAACACTGATCTGTTCTATGTCCTATACATAGAACAGATCAGTATTAGCAATCATGGTATTGCTATGAATAGTCCCCTATGAGGACTATTCAAGTGTAAAAAAAAAAAAGTAAAAAAATGTAAAAGTAAAAAAAAGTGAAAAATCCCCTCCCCCAATAAAAAAGTAAAACGTCAGTTTTTTCCTATTTTACCCCCAAAAAGCGTAATTTTTTTTTTTATAAACATATTTGGTATCGCTGCGTGCGTAAATGTCCGAACTATTAAAATAAAATGTTAATGATCCCGTACGGTGAACGGCGTGAACGAAAAAAAAAAAGTCCAAAATTCCTACTTTTTTAATACATTTTATTTAAAAAAAAATTATAAAAAATTAATTAAAAGTTTTTATATGCAAATGTGGTATCAAATAAAAGTACAGATCATGGCGCAAAAAATGAGCCCCCATACCGCCGCTTATACGGAAAAATTAAAAAGTTAGAGGTCATCAAAATAAAGGGATTATAAACGTACTAATTTGGTTAAAAAGTTTGTGATTTTTTTTAAGCGCAACAATAATATAAAAGTATGTAATAATGGGTATCATTTTAATCGTATTGACCCTCAGAATAAAGAACACATGTCATTATTACCATAAATTGTACGGCGTGAAAACGAAACCTTCCAAAATTAGCAAAATTGCGTTTTTCATTTTAATTTCCCCACAAAAATAGTGTTTTTTTGTTGTGCCATACATTTTATGATATAATGAGTGATGTCATTACAAAGGACAACTGGTCGCGCAAAAAACAAGCCCTCATACTAGTCTGTGGATGAAAATATAAAAGAGTTATGATTTTTAGAAGGCGAGGAGGAAAAAATGAAAACGTAAAAATTAAATTGTCTGAGTCCTTGAGGCCAAAATGGGCTGAGTCCTTAAGGGGTTAATATTAAAAATAGAGGTCTGTCTATTACATTACTTAATTCCTTTAGAACACAGGGGTGTATGCCATCTGGACCTGGCGATTTTTCTATTTTGATTTTTTGTAGATGGCACTGTACTTCTTCCTGGGTTAGACAGGTGACCTGTACTGGGGAGTTTACCTTATCTCGCTGTATTTCACCTGCCATTTCATTTTCCTCGGTGAATACAGTGGAGAAGAATTTGTTTAATATATTTGCTTTTTCCTGATCCCTGTTTATAATTTCTTCTTCATAATTTTTTAAAGGGCCTATACTTTCATTTTTGACCTGTTTGCTATTTATATAGTTAAAAAACATTTTGGGGTTAGTTTTACTCTCTTTGGCAATGAGTCTTTCTGTCTCTATTTTTGTGGCTTTTATCAGCTATATAGGGTAAAAACTGATGACCGGTTTCTTTTAATGGACATCCGTATTACTGTGATGGAGAAGCACATTTAGTCAGATGCACTAAATTTCTTAATAAGAAATTACTAACACGAACCAAGTTCCTGAACTTCCTGCATTTTTTTGTCACAGTAATGGGAAAAACATAGTTGGTGGAAAAACTAATAATAATTTTTACTAATATTACAACACCGATGTTGACAGAGGCGACATACTATATATGTACATTGTGCAGTCATACAGGAGCCCAGTAGAGAAGAGGGCTGTTTATTAGACTTCTGTAATGTACTGAACTAATGCTAATGGCTCACAAATACTGGTGGTGGTGGTGGTGGGGGGGTATTGGATCTTGGTCCTGAGCGATTGTACAAAAGGAGTACATATACAGTGTTTGAAAGTTTGAAAACCCTTAAAATGTTCTATAATTCTGCTTTATTGTGTCCAAAAACTACATTAGATGTTCCCACAAATCCTTAGAGTAGATATAGCAAAACAAAAAATATTAGACTTGGTCCTGTATTTATTGTGAAAAATGACCCAATATCCTATTATTATGATTATGCATTTTTTATATAGTGCCCATGGTTCCAGAGGGCTGTACATATGATAAGGGGTTAAAATACATATGACATACACAAAACATATTAGCATAATTTGAAGGTGATATCAGTCAGGTGTTTTCTATCAATGGGACAGCATTAAGGTGGGAGTGGGTAACCTGTTTTAAAGTGTACCTGTCGGTAACAAAAACTTTTGATATAATGTAGATAATAACATTATATGTATATTTGTAATATACATTGGTTAAAAATTGTGTATATTTTTGGCCGAAAAAAATGCTGTTCCTGCAGCTATTGTCTGTGTATCTTTGTGAGGAGACCAAATACAGGAAGTGAGGTCAGGACAAGCAGGGCTCTCTGCAGGCTCCTGGCTTGTCAGTGATCCTGCTGTGTGAGCCAGGAGCATGTCACAGAGCCTCAGTGCACAGAGCCCTGCTTGTCCTCAGTGTACAGAGCCCCGCTTGCCCTCAATGTACAGAGCCCTGCTTGTCCTCAATGTACAGAGCCCCCCTTGTCCTCACTGTACAGAGCCCTGCATGTCCTCAGTGTACAGAGCCCAGCTTGTCCACAGTGTACAGAGCCCTGCTTGTCCTCAGTGTACAGAGCCCAGCTTGTCCTCAGTGTACAGAGCCCAGCTTGTCCTCAGTGTACAGAGCCCCGCTTGTCCTCAGTGTACAGAGCCCCGCTTGTCCTCAGTGTAAAGAGCCCTGCTTGTCCTCAGTGTACAGAGCTCTGCTTGTCCTCAGTGTACAGAGCACTGCTTGTCCTCAGTGTACAGAGCTCTGCTTGTCCTCAGTGTACAGAGCTCTGCTTGTCCTCAGTGTACAGAGCTCTACTTGTCCTCCGTGCACAGAGCCCTGCTTGTCCTCAGTACACAGAGCCCTGCTTGTCCTCAGTGCACAGAGCCCTGCTTGTCCTCAGTGCACAGAGCCCTGCTTGTCCTCAGTGTACAGAGCCCTGCTTGTCCTCAGTGTACAGAGAGCTGCTTGTCCTCAGTGTACAGACCCCTGTATTCGGTCTCTTTACAGAGACACAGACAACAGCTGTAGGGAGAAAAATATAGAATTTTTTAAAGATGCAAATCAAAAAATGTTGCAGCATCTTGCAATACTTTTTTTTATTGGACTAACAGAATTTTGTAGAGACAAGCTTTCGGGATTCCTCCCTTTATCAAGTCCAAAGCAAATCTAAGCTCACAAGTAGAAGACACAGGTTACATCTCACAATATGCAGGGGTTAAGACAATAGATGTGGAGAATTCACACTAAGATGGGCCATAAATTTTCCTGCTATAGGAACACAGACTAAATAGATAAGGATGAGGAAAAAGGGAGAGGAGGGAGGAGGGAGAAGGGAGAAAGGGAGAGACTATAATTAAGCAGGACAAAGTGAGATGCAAAAGAGAATCCAGTATAGCACAGGTTATAAGAAATTTTGATAATTAAATTTTGATAATGTGACTCTTCCCAAAAGAGTCACAGAAAGGATAAGAGATACTCATACCCACAAATCCCATAACAGGGAAATTCGACATGCTTCCAAAAATCCACAAAACTGGAAACCCGGGCAGACAAATAATAACAGGTATGGATACATTAACAGAACAGATCACTGGCTTAGTAGAAAACCTATTAAAGCCCTTTGTCAAAAACACCAGCAGCTTCATACAGGACACCACTGACTTTCTTAACAAACTCAGTTAGATTACAAACTTGCCGGACAGGTCCAAATTAGTAAAAATGGATGTAGAATCCCTGTACAGCAACATCCCACACAGAGATGGAATTGATGCCTGCTCCCTGTTCCTCTCATCCCAAACCCACAACCGGAAATACAGCCCTGGAGTCATCACTAAACTCACAGAATTCATCCTAACACACAACTACTTCAGCTTCAACAGTGACATATATCTACAAATGATGGGCACTGCAATGAGGACCAGGATGGCACCACAATACGCCAACCTATTCATGGCTGACCTTGAACAACGATTTGTAGACACACAACTTCACAAACCCTACAGATACTACCGTTACATTGATAATATTTTCATCATTTGGACAGAAGGAAAAGAAAAACTCAGAAAGTTTCATGATGCCTTTAACACATTCAATCCATCTATCAAACTCAAAATGGACTTCTCTACAGAAAGTGTGAACATCCTGGACACTACTGCCACAATAAACAGGAACACACTACAAACATCTGTATACAGAAAACCCACAGACCGATCCAGCTATCTACATAAATCCAGTTTCCATCCTTCACACACAAAGAAAGGCATCATATACAGCCAAGCTACCAGGTATCATCGCATCTGCTCCAACCCTGATGACAGAGACATGCACCTACAAACACTGTCTGAGAAATTCAAACAAAAAGGATACAAACCAAGGACAATCAATAGGAAAATACACTCTGCCCTTCAAACACCACTGGAACAACTGCTTTTGATTTGCATCTGCATCACTGGACTAATGTGGCTACTCAAATTTACTACAAATTTTTGAACCAATGTATATTACAAATATACATATAATGGTATAATGTACATTATTTAAACAATTTTTGTTAACAACAGGTACATTCATAATAACCGGAATCTATACATGTCTGATCCTCACAACACTTTGTGGAAGTGTATAATAGTATGAACAAAGGAGATTCCCGAGGACCTCAGAAGAACAGTTCTTCATTCTTATGAGGCTGGAAAATGTTACAAAACAATCTCTAAAGAGTTTAAACTCCACCAATCCACAGACAGACAGATTGTATACAAATGGAAGAAAGTCAAGAACATTATTACCCTCCCTAGGAGTGGTCGACCAAAAATTATCACGCCAAACACAAGGGGTATAATAGTCTGCAAGGTTGCAAAGGAATCCAAGTATCCTCTAAGAAACTAAATGTCTTTCTCACATTAGCTAATGCTAATGTCCATGGGGGAGATTTATCAAAACCTGTGCAGAGAAAAGTGGACCAGTTGCCCATAACAACCAACCAGATCGCTTCTTTCATTTTTCACGGGCCTCTTTAAAAACAAAACAAGCAATCTGATTGGTTACTATGGGCAACTGGTCAACTTCTCCTCTACACATGTCTTCATAAATCTCCCCCGATGACTCCACTATCAGAAAGACACTGAACAACAATGGTGGGCTCAGTAGGCTTGCAAAGAGAAAGTCTCTGCTCTCCAAAAATACCATTGATGTCTGTTTGCAGTTTGTTAAGGATTACCTGGACAGGCTAGAAGGCTATGGTAACAATACTTTGAGAATAGATGAGACCAAAATAGACCTTTTTGGTTTAAATGACAAATGTTATGTTTGGGGAAAAGGAAACATAACATTCCAGCATAAAACCCTTATACCGTCTGTGAATAATGGTGGTGGTAGTATCATGGCCTGGGTCTGTTTTGCTGCATTTGGGTCATGACGGCTTGCCTTTATTGATGGAGCAATGAATTCTATTCAATCAAATCTGACGGAAAATGTTATGATGGCTGCCTGTGAACTGAATCTGAAGAAAATGTGGGTTATGCAGCAATGTGCGTTATGCACAATGACCCTAAGCACACAAGTCTTTCAACCACAGAATGGTTAAAGAAGAATAAATGGAATGGCCAAGTCAAAGTCCTGATCTTAAAGAGGTACTCCACCCCTAGACATCTCATCCCTTATCCAAAGGACCCCTGCGATCTCGGCTGTGGCACCCCAGACATCCGTGCCAGATGAATGGCGATACGGGCTGGAGGCTCTTGACGTCCCGGCCATCACACCCCATCCCATAGACTTGCATTGAGGGGGCGTGGTGGTGATGTGATGAGCGAGGCGTGACCGTGATGTCACAAGCTTCTGGCGCAGCTGACACTCTAAACGAATGCTGGGTGCTGCAGGGAGATCATGGGGATCCCCAGCAGTGAGACATCTTATCCCCTATCCTGTGTATAGGGGATAAGATGTCTAGGGGCGGAGTACCCCTTTAATCCAATAGAAATGTTGCAAAAGAACGTAAAGAGAGCACCAACATAACAGAGTTGAAGCTGTACAAAAGAATGAGCTAAAAGTTCTCTATGCGGATGTACAGGACTAATCAACAACTACCAGAAAGGTTTAGATGTAATCATTGCTGCACAAGACGGTCATGCCAAATTTGTGATTCAACCCCAAGATCTGATATTTATGGCCTGTGCTAAGAATGCAAAGGACTGCAAGGAATCCGGCTGTAAGGCCCTGTTTGCACCACCATCATAGCTTGTGTTATAATAGATAACACAGATACTAGAGGTGGTTTACAGACTTCATGGATTTAAATTGGGTTCAATGGGTTGTAGTGTCCATCATTTACACAGGGGAAATAATTCACCATGAAGTGCTGTTCTAGTTATCAAATCTGATGAAACTATAGATAGATGCTTTGGATGGAGCCTGTGACAGAAGTCTGAACACAGCCTAAAAAAAGCATCAATTCCTGGAACACAGTGTTATATATAAAGGTATTTTGTAACAAGCCCAGTTCTCTAAAGCTGGAAACAAAGTTTCAGGTCCTGAACTTGTACAACGCTAGCACAGTTCATTGTGAACAAAAGGTTTCCAAGCCAAGCCAGATCCACACAAAGGGACCTTTAGGAAATCATACCAAGATGTATCCACTTTCCATTGAAGTCAACTGTTTTGCCTGTACTGGAAACCAAATACAATGCCAGTCCCCAGAGCATTTAAGTGGCATGTTTACCATATGTTAGTATTACACAGCCCAATAAAAAAAAAAAAAAAAAAGTTTCAGTTCATTTTCTTTTTCTGTATTATAATTCACTCCCTCACATGCACTTAAACATAGAAAATAGAATCTTAATAGTGTTGCCTTCTTTGCCATATAACTTAATAAATAATCTCATTAATATATATATATATATATATATATATATATATATATATTTATAAATTATAGATTTTTTCTTCAAATTCAAAAGTTTTTTTTTATTAAAGAAACAATGGACAGAACTTATATAATAATTATTATAGATTTTTTTTTCAAATTCAAAAGTTTTTATTAAAGAAACTATAGACAGAAGTTGTTCAATAACAATTGAAATGATGGCAAATAAAGGTACACAACGACCTGGCTGGCCCATAAAGTGCACCATAATCTAGTAAACAGGCAATAAATCGCTTGTAAGCTACATAAGATCAAATAAGCAATTATCATGCAAGAAAATGGTGGATGAAGGTAACCAATATACCCTATTTTTCGCCCTATAGGATGCACCGGCATATAAGACGCACCCAATTTTAACCTCTTAGGGACCAGGCACGTATGAGTACGTCCCTGCGCCCTGGGTCTTAAGGACCAGGCACGTATGAGTACGTTCGTGGGAATTTTGCATCTCGATGCATGCCGGGCCGGTTGCGAAACCGGATGCCTGCTAAAATCGTTCAGCAGGCGTCCGAGGCAAACGCCAAGGGGGGTCCCGGAACCCCCCCCCCCCCCCCCGAAATCGCGTGGGCGATCTGTGGTGATTCCGGTCATTCGGGTCAGTGGTGACCCGATGACCTGGAACTAGATGGTGATCGGCGGTGTACGATACACTGCCAATCACCTGCCGTTGCTGGGCAGAGGTGACAATACTGTCACCTCCCCAGCAACGCTACTATTGGCTGGCGATCGTCTGGCCAATAGTAGCGTGGCAGAGGAGGGGTTAACGGTCCCTTCCCGCTGCTGCATCCGCTCTCTGTGTTCAGTCAGTGGGTGCAGCAGTAAGGAGAAGACCGTGGATCCCCCCTCGGAGCTCCGGAGCTCCGGAGCCCCCTCACCAGCCTTAGAATAGGGGAATAGGGACAGCGGATTGCAGAGACAGGTAGGAGTTAATAAAGTAAAAAAAAAAAGTAAGAAAAAGTTCCCCCCCCCCCGCCGACCCCCTGATAGGTCCACAAGGGTCCTATTAGGGTCTGATCCCTGACCCCGGGTCCTATTAGGGGTTCAGGGAGCTACGTGCGCCATCCGTTTCTTTTTCTTTTAATAAAAAAAATCCCCCCTGACCCCCTAATAGGTCCCCCAGGGTCCTATTAGGGTCTGATCCCTTACCCCGGGTCCTATTAGGGGTTCAGGGAGCTGCGCGTGCCACCCCTTTTTTTTTTTTTTGGGCCGCAGCTTTTTCTATTACTGTTGTACACTTTTTACAAGCACCAAGCACCAAGCACCACACACTACATACTCCCCCCCCCCCGCACACACCCCCTCCCCCCCGCTACCGTAGAAAAAAGGAGATGGCCCGCCGGGAATTTTCGGCAGCGGAGGCTTACGCTTTTTTAGCCTCAGACTCCGAATCTGCCAGTGAGGACGAGGAAGATCCTACATTTTTGTGTTCTTCCTCATCCTCCTCATCATCTAGTAGTGATGATGAGTCCCCTGTACGGCGGCGGAGACGCCGCCAGGCGAGGCCACGCACCCCCCATGAAAGTGACCCAGTGGCCGACACTAGTACGAGTGGCAATGCCGCTCGTAATAGGAGTCCGGCCCCCCAGACAAGTGCACCGGAGCCCCCTTCCGGTGACCCTGTGTGGAGCCCCCCAGAGGGATATCAGCCACGGATTCCTGAGTTTGTTGGCGACTCAGGAATCCGGATTGACACGGCTGGCTTCACTGATCTGGACTTTTTTTTAGTTTTTTTTCAGTGACAGCCTGGTCAATCACATGGTGGAGCAAACAAACTTGTATGCCCAGCAGTTCATTGCCCACCACCCCGATTCGCTTTTGGCCAGGTCCAATGAATGGCGCGCCATTGATGCAGTGGAAATGAGGACATTTTGGGGCCTCACGCTGCATATGGGCCTGGACAAGTGCTCGTCATTACTGGAGCGGGGACGTCCTCTATCAGACCCCGCTTTACAGTATGGCGACGACACGGAGGTGGTTCGAGGCCATTCGGAAATGCCTGCATTATGCAGATAATGCGGCATGTCCGCCCCAAGGTGATGCCGCCCATGACCGGCTTTACAAAGTGAGGCCGGTCATCGATTACTTTGGGGCCAAATTTTTGGAGGCCTACGTACCGCTCAGGGACCTCTCTGTAGATGAGTCTCTCATCAATTTTAAGGGGAGACTCATCTTCCGCCAGCATATTCCCTTGAAGCAGTTGCGATATGGCGTGAAGCTCTATAAACTTTGCAAGAGTACCTCCGGGTACACTTGCAAGTTTAGAGTATATGAGGGACGAGATTCCCGTATTGAACCCCCAGAATGTCCCCCCACTCTGGGTGTTAGCGGGAAAATCGTTTGGGATCTTATGCACCCATTGCTGGATAAGAGTTTCCACGTATACGTGGATAACTTTTATACCAGCATCCCTCTGTTCAAATCCCTTTCTGCCAGATCCACGTCCGCTTGTGGGACCGTGCGGAAGAACCAGAGAGGCCTCCCTCTAAATTTGGTCCAGACGCCTATCCCCAAGGGTGAGTCCCATGCCCTTACCCATGATAACCTGTTGTTGGTCAGGTATAAGGATAAGAGGGATGTCCTTATACTCACCACTATTCACGGCAGCACCCCTGTCCCTGTGCGAGGTACCGTGGGACCGGTCCTCAAGCCCGATTGTATTCTGGATTACAATCAGTATATGGGGGGAGTTGATCTCTCAGTCCTTAAGCCATATAACGCCATGCAGAAAACACGGCATGGTACAAAAAAGTTGCAGACTACATGGAACAGGTTGCCATGTACAACGTTTTTGTACTATCCCAGTACGCTGGCAACACAGGGACATTCCTCCAGTACCAAGAAGAAGTCCTAAGGTTCCTGATCTTTGGCGACCGGGAAAGATCAGGCCGGACTTCCCAAGGGTCTGGAGTTATAGGTGCCAGGATCGTCCCAGGCCAACACTTTCCAGGTGTGATCCCCCACAGTGGAAAGAAGGGACGAACCCAGAAAAGATGCAGAGAATGTAGCAGGAGGGGGATACGGAAGGACACCACGTATCAGTGCGACACTTGCCCAGATAATCAGGGCCTCTGCATAGGCTGCTTCAGGGAGTATCACACTTCCATGGAGCCTAAATTTTCCCTTTTCAGCTTAATTTTTCCATAATTTGACCAATGTACCAAGTCCAGAGTACATTCCGAATTGTTAACCTCCTAAAACCACTAAATTGCCCCAAAAAAACTGAAAAAAATTAAAACAAAACTGATAAGACCTCTGGGGGTCACTGAGTCACTATCATCGGGGACTTTTTTATGTTGCCTCAAATGCGCAGCGCTCTCTCTCCACCTGAGCGGGTGGGCATTTGAGGCAACAGGTTAGGGACGGCCACACACATCACATTCCCAGAATGATGACTCAGAGGATAGGGTTTGGGGTGGGCATATTTTTTTTAGTTTTGGCTATGCTCTGGGTCATCATTCTGGGAATATATCCTTTTTTATTATAATTTATAATTTTCTGGCCCACTGTACCCCATATTACGGGCCTCTGTATCCCACCTGTATACCCCAGTTACGGCCCATTGTCCCCCATAGTGTTCCCCTATTTTAGGACTCAGTGCTTTTTTTTTTTTGCTGTCCTGGCACCATAGGGGCTTCCTAAATGCGACATGTCCCCCCCATTTCAGCAAAATTTGCAAATGTGACTCCTTCTCTTCTGAGCATTGTAGCGCTCCCGTAGTGCATTTGACGTCCACTTATGGGGTACTTCCATACTTAGAAGAGATGGGGTTACAAATTTTGGGGGGTATTTTCTGCTATTAACCCTTGCAAAAATGTGAAATTTGGGGGGAAACACACATTTTTGTGAAAAAAAATATATTTTTTACATATGCAAAAGTCGTGAAACCCCTGTGGGGTATTAAGGCTCACTTTATTCCTTGTTACATTCCTCAAGGGGTCCAGTTTCCAAAATGGTATGCCATGTGTTTTTTTTTTTGCTGTTCTGGCACCATAGGGGCTTCCTAAATGTGACATGCCCCCCGAGCAAAATTTGCTCTCAAAAAGCCAAATATGACTCCTTCTCTTCTGAGCATTGTAGTTTGCCCATAGTGCACTTCAGGTCAACTTATGGGGTACCGCCATACTCAGAAGAGAGGGTTACAAATTTTGGGGGGTATTTTCTGCTATTAACCCTTGCAAAAATGTGAAATTTGGGGGGAAACACACATTTTTGTGAAAAAAAATATATTTTTTACATATGCAAAAGTCGTGAAACCCCTGTGGGGTATTAAGGCTCACTTTATTCCTTGTTACATTCCTCAAGGGGTCCAGTTTCCAAAATGGTATGCCATGTGTTTTTTTGCTGTTCTGGCACCATAGGGGCTTCCTAAATGCGACATGCCCCCGAGCAAAATTTGCTCTCAAAAAGCCAAATATGACTCCTTCTCTTCTGAGCATTGTAGTTAGCCCGTAGTGCACTTCAGGTCAACTTATGAGGTACCTCCCTACTCAGAAGAGATGGGGTTACAAATTTTGGGGGGTATTTTCTGCTATTAACCCTTGCAAAAATATGAAATTTGGGGGGAAACACACATTTTAGTGAACAAAAATTTTTTTTTTACATATGCAAAAGTCATGAAACCCCTGTGGGGTAGTAAGGCTCACTGAGTTTCCAAAATGGTATGCCATGTGGGGGGTTTTGCTGTTCTGGCACCATAGGGGCTTCCTAAATGCAACATGCCCCCCAAGAACCATTTCAGAAAAACGTACTCTCCAAAATCCCCTTGTCGCTCCTTCGCCGTTTGCTGTCCGGGCATGCTGGGAGTTGTAGTTTTGCAACATCTGGAGGTCTGCAGGTTGAAGACCACTGGTATAGGAGGTAGTACTCACGTGTCCCCGCCGCTCCGGACCCGTCACCGCTGCCCTGGATGTCGCTCCATCGCTGTTGCCGCGTCCCCGTGGTGTCCCCGACGCTTTGGACGTCTTCTTCCCCAGGATCCACGCTCTCCGTCGCCGTCATCACGTCGCCATCATCACGTTGCTACGAACGCCACTTCTATTGGATGACGGGACGGCGTGCGCGACGACGTGATGACGTCGAAGGAGAGCGCCGACCATGATGGGGATCCCGGTACGGAGCAGACACCGAGGAGGCAAGTAAGGTCCCTTCCGGTGTCCTGTAAGCTGTTCGGGACGCCGCGATTTCACCGCGGCGGTCCCGAACAGACCGACTGAGCAGCTGGGTTAGTGTCACTTTCCCTTCAGACGCGGCGGTCAGCTTTGATCGCCGCGTCTGAAGGGTTAATACCGGCCGTTGATGGCCACAGGGACTGCCGCAATAGGTGTCAGTATTCGCCGTATAAGATGCACCAACTTTTCCCCCCCAGTTTTGGGGAAGAAAAAGTGCGTCTTATACGGCGAAAAATACGGTACGTGAACCAAGAAAAACAAGAAAAAATTTGAATAAAAAAGGGAAGAAGATTGAGAAAATGAGCATAGGCTAGGGGGAGAAAGCAAGAAGAAAAAGCAGACAGAGTAGAGAGACAATAGAGAAGAAAGTCACAGTCGGTAAAGAAAAAAGAACAAAAGTTGGTATTGGGAGGCAAGTCCCCGAAATGGTAGCAAATGGGGGGGGGGGGGGGGGGGGGGGGGGAGGCTGAGAACGACAAATATCAACATCTGCCCAGTACACAGAGAGATTACAATACTGTCTGATAACTTTTGGAGGAACAAAAGTCCAACCAAGGATTACATTTGTTTTAAAAATTATTATTATTATAACAACATGAATACACAATTACTGGGGGCTGTTTCATAGCAACATCCCACATAACAGCAGTGTTTCAGTGTAAAACACTGTATGTTTTTTGCCAATACAATTAAACTTAAAATTTTTCAACATTGTTTACCAAAAATGAAATGTTTTGCCCAGAGGCCTCTAGCTCTATTTAACCATGGGCCGAATGAAAGACGACAAACTTTTAGCACTTTTTGACAGTTGGCGTAGTATCTGTCGCCTGATAATGCCGCCCAATTATACGAAAAGCTCATTGCAGGGATCGGTCTGCCCAAACTTCACAAATAAATTTATAGCAGCGAGCTGAGTGTCCTCAGTAATGGGAGGGCAGTCATCTATATATATATATATTTCATTGAAACAAAAGTTTCAGCATCATCTCCTTGGCCAATGCAGATTGGTTAATCACCACAATTTTTAATTTAAATGGATATGCCTTGATGTCTTCCTTGGTCTACCAGTATGTTTAATTTTTTTTTTACAACTTTCCCATTTTGTTAACAATTACATGAAATTTTGCATACAGATTACTGAAAACAAATAACACCATTGCCATATCCTTTCCATTGTTTTAATTGGCAGCTCTTTTGTTGTTCATTTTATTTCAATTAGCCAAGTCAACAGCAGAGTAAAATCTATGAGCATTTCATTTTAACTGCAGATTCATATTAGACTTGTGTCTGGATTCATTTCTTTTTTCTTAATACTGACAGATTCCACAGATATTTTTCCCACTGCTTGATCTGGATAAAAATATGTAATTAATTAAAATAATTCAATTTGATTAAGGGATATTTAAAAAAGCCAGAATGTTCAGCTTTTAAAAATTGATTTGTGTCATGTGTTGTGTATTTGTTATGAAATGTTTTGTGTCATATGTTGTGTATTTGCTATGAAGTAAAAAAAAATATATATATTTCTTTTATACCACAAAACTGTCTGTCCAGAAGAAAGGCATTTTTCTTCTTGAATCTGGCCCAATAATCAGCTGATCGCTGCCGGTCTAGCTGAATAACAGCTGAAGGAAGTTACAATCTATTGTACAAATGTCTCCCATATACCGTATTTTTCGCCGTGTAAGACGCACTTTTTCTTCCCCAAAACTGGGGGGAAAGTTGGTGCGTCTTATACGGCGAATACACACCTATCACCGCAGTCCCTGCGGCCATCAACGGCCGGGACCCGCGGCTAATACAGGACATCACCAATCGCGGTGATGCCCTGTATTAACCCTTCAGACGTGCCGCGTCTGAAGCGAAAGTGACCCTAACCCGGCTGCTTCGGGAGGGACCTTACCTGCCTCCTCTGTGTCTGCTCCATGCCAGGATCCCCTGCATGGCCGGCGCTCTCCTTCGTCATCATCACGTCATCGCGCACGCTGCCCCGTCATCCAATAGAAGCGGCGTGCGTAGCGACGTGATGGCAGCGATGGAGAGCGAGGATATCTGGCAGCAGAGACGTTCCGGAGCGACGGGGACACCCCCGGGATGCGGCGACAGCGGTGGAGGGCGACATCCAGGGGAGCGGTGACGAGTGGTGATGGGTCCGGAGTGGTGGGGACAGGTGAGTACAACTTCCTATACCAGTGGTCTTCAACCTGCAGACCTCCAGATGTTGCAAAACTACAACTCCTGGCATGCCAATGGCTGTCCGGGCATGCTGGGAGTTGTAGTTTTGCAACATCTGGAGGTCCGCTGGTTGAAGATCACTGTGACCTATACTTAACATTGTATTCTAGATTTTCCTCATTTAAAATTGGGTGCGTCTTATATGCCGGAGCGTCCTATAGGGCGAAAAATACGGTAACTTACAGAGTAATAGCCAGCTGTTTCATCTTTGATGTATTTTACTATTTTGATGTTAAAAATACTTGGCCTTTTTATCTGTAATTTATTCCACCCTTACATGGTTATGGCTGTGATCATTCCTACATGCATAGACTGGAGCGTTGATTCTCTGTTCCTTTCATGGTCTGATGGCCGAGAAACAGTAGATTGACCAAGTTTCAGTGCTTAGGATAACGTTTGCACTAATGTTTAATTCCTGTTACATGATGCGTATGCTATATTTTGCAAATCAAAACCCATAGTACATGCAGAATTTTATTTCTTACATATGCTTGTAAGCCGACCACAATATGAGTCTATTGTATTGTGCAATGTGCCTTATATATGGGGATGATGTTTCACAGGATTAGACATCAGAATCTGCTTCATGTCCTGACGTACTCTGTGTTTGTCATTAGTTCTCTATGGTTACTCACTGCACCAAACATGAATAAACTTCCTGGAAGAGAGCTGTTTTTTACGTAACATCTGGATCTCTGTCCTGCTGATCTAAGTGTCTACATACAGGAGATAACATAGGCCATAGCAGGATAGGAGATATGTAAATATATGTCCTGCACTGAATGTCCTATCTTGTTAGGAAAGAGCACATAAGGTTATTTAATTTTCCGTAAATTAAGTTTGGCTTCAAGAAGTAAATTTACACATTTAAAGCATGAATGTAATGTAATCCATATTTTATCTACAACAAGCTGAGTACCCGGCGTTGCCCGGTTTTTCCTTTCTAATCCTTGTTGGGGAGGAAAATAAACAAAGGAGTAAGCTTTTGACTTCACATCCCGTCATCATATCTCGACCTCATATGCCATCCTCACATCTCGATCTCACATCCCGTCCTCCTATACCGTCCTCCTATCCCGTCCTCCTAACCTGACCTCCTATCCTGACCTCCTATCCCGTCCTCCTATCCCGACCCCCTATCCTGACCTCCTATCCCGTCATCCTATCCCGACCTCCTGTGTTAGAGCCCTCCACGCTCCTGATGTCAGATGTAATCATATGCCCACATTTATTAAATAGATGTCAAATGACCTTTCGGCCTCTGTTAGGCAGGTATAACATACAAAGGTATTCAGTAACAAGTTGATCATTTAGACTTTTATAAACCTACTATGGCATCCTTAGTGTGGCAGAGGAGAATATTAAATTAAATTTGGGATCCTGATAGTGATTATAATACATTTTATTGGGACCATGCTTACCTCTCTGTTACCATTGAATGGTATGCAGATTTTTTTGTGAATTCTAGATAAAAAAATAATAGCAGCATGCCCCATTGGAAAATATTTTCTCCTACAAGCTCTGTTTTTAAAATGTACCATATAGTTTCCGATTCCATAATAAGTGGAGGAGGGAAAGGCCCCTTCAACAATACCGGTAAAGGATACAAATACAGGAGATGGAGGATCATTAAGATGGACGGCAATATTTAAGATGTGTAGGTTTCATAGAAGGAGTAGAAAGTTCAAACCCTTTATGTGACCTTTACAAAATAGATCACTGAAAATTTTGGGGAAGACAACCTTTCGAAATAGTTTGCCATTCAAGAGACATATAGTCTAGACTTCCTGAAGAGAGCTCTTCCATAAGGAATGACTCCAAGGTCTATATTACTGAAATTACTGTTATATTCTTATACCATACAAAAGAAAAGGAACCAGTTTATAGAAATTTAGAGGAGACTAAGACATGTAAATCTACAGTACATAATGTTTCCTCCAATAGAGATTACAAAACACTCGGCCCTGCTGCCTCTGTATAGCGTCAACGAATCAGTACCTCTGCTAGCTGACCTATGCCAGGTGGTGCTCTCTGTATAGCAAATAGTCCGATGTGCAATTACAACCAGAGTAGAAAGTAATCAGGGCAACTCACCATCTGCTTCTTCTTCAAAACTTCTTTATTCAAGAACACACGAGGAATACAAACAGTGCAGGACACGGGTGGACAATAGACTCGGGGGGATGTTGTTCGGGGCTACGGTACCGTTTCGCAGTGTATGGTTCAACTGGCCCATCTGTGCAAAACATTGAAGAAAATGTAGTTATTGAAAAGAGGGCATGTTTCATCAGAAAAGTCTCTAATTAGGAATAATGAGCATTTCCCTTCTGAAGAGGCAAATTTTTATTGTTCTAGATTTAGACTTAAACCATTTTTTGTATGTTTTCATGATGTCTCCTATTAACACAGATTTTATATTATTTTTAAGTATTAAAAAAGACAAAAGTTTGGTAGCAATTTTCCCCCACACCTTTACCAAGCTATGCATTCATGTACAGGGTGGGCCATTTATATGGATACACCTTAATAAAATGGGAATGGTTGGTGATATTAACTTCCCGTTTGTGGCACATTAGTATATGTGAGGGGGGAAACTTTTCAAGATGGGTAGTGACCATGGCGGCCATTTTGAAGTCAGCCATTTTAAATTCAACTTTTGTTTTTTCAATAGGAAGAGGGTCATGTGACACATCAAACTTATTGGGAATTTCACAAGAAAAACAATGATGTGCTTGGTTTTAAAGTAACTTTATTCTTTCATGAGTTATTTACAAGTTTCTGACCACTTATAAAATGTGTTCAATGTGCTGCCCATTGTGTTGGATTGTCAATGCAACCCTCTTCTCCCACTCTTCACACACTGATAGCAACACCACAGGAGAAATGCTAGCACAGGCTTCCAGTATCCGTAGTTTCAGGTCATGCAGAATGGGCAAAACAAAAATTGGAACAGGACCCTCAGTTTACACAGAAGATTTTGTTCAGTGATGAGGCAAACTTTTATGTGAATGGTGAAGTTAACAAACAAAACCACCACTATTGGTCTGACACTAACCCACATTGGATAGATCCCTCCAAGACTGTTGGAACACAAAAATTGATGGTATGGTGTGGTATATGGGGTACAAAGATAGTGGGGCCATTCTTCATCAATGGAAACCTCAAGGGCACTGGATATGCGAAATTGCTACATGATGATGTGTTTCCCTCTTTATGCACTGAAGCTGGCATGTTCCCTGAGTTTTTCCAGCAAGATGGTGCACCACCACATTATGGGTGTCAGGTCCGAGCATTCCTAGATGAACAGTTTCCTGGAAAGTGGATTGGTCATCGTGGACCAGTTGAATGGCCCCCAAGGTCTCCCGATCTGACCCCCTTAGACTTTTATCTTTGGGGTCATCTGAAGGCAATTGTCTATGCTGTGAAGATACGAGATGTGCAGCACCTGAAACTACGGATACTGGAAGCCTGTGCTAGCATTTCTCCTGCGGTGTTGCTATCAGTGTGTGAAGAGTGGGAGAAGAGGGTTGCATTGACAATCCAACACAATGGGCAGCACATTGAACACATTTTATAAGTGGTCAGAAACTTGTAAATAACTCATGAAAGAATAAAGTTACAATAAAGGGGTATTCCAGGCAAAAACTTTTTTATATATATCAACTGGCTCCTGAAAGTTAAACAGATTTGTAAATTACTTCTATTAAAAAATCTTAATCCTTCCAATAGTTATTAGCTTCTGAAGTTTTCTGTCTAACTGCTCAATGATGATGTCACGTCCCAGGAGCTGTGCATGATGGGAGAATATACCTTGCATGATGGGAAAATGGCCGACTTCAAAATGGCCACCATGGTCACCACCCGTCTTGAAAAGTTTCCCCCCTCACATATACTAATGTGCCACAAACGGGAAGTTAATATCACCAACCATTCCCATTTTATTAAGGTGTATCCATATAAATGGCCCACCCTGTATATGGGAAGTACAGAAGATATAGAGGGAGATTTATAAATATCTGTGCAGAGGAAAAGTTGCTGAGTTGCCCATAGCAACCAATCAGATCACTTCTTTCATTTTTCAGAGGCCTTTTCAAAAATGAAAGAAGCGATCTGTTGATTGGCAACTGGTCAACTTTTCCTCTGGACAGGGTGTGATAAATCTCCCCCATAGTTTATGGCTTAACAAATGTTTTGCCGACATCATATGTTTTACCCTTAGTCTATTTAATTATAAAAGATCAAGTTTTTAATGTTCCTTTCATTGGTTTATTGTTATTAGAGTACAATCATGTAATTTGAGGGTAAGAGGCAAGCCCAAGTGTCTAAAGTATTGTCTAATGTGTCATCACTATAAAGCCAAATTTATCCATGAATGCAGACAATGCCCAAAACTATATACACACTGACGCAGCCTTATCTAATGGACATATCTCTAGATCTAGCCCTTAGTATTTTAGTAGATACAATTAGACTGAAAAGTTAAAACTATGAAATATTATCTATGTATAAAATATTGTGCACTAGAAATGTCCCCTACTGTTTTATGTTTATATGATTTCCAACACTGTAAAATGGAAAAACAAATGAATGGAAAAACAAGGTAACGGTAAATGCATTATTAGACAAATTGGTTTCTTAGAAAAATAAAAAGGTAAAGAAAACCTCCACTGAAATAAATACTTCTTATTTGATTTAAAGGGGTTATCCACCATAAGGTGATTTTAGTAAATCCCTGCCAGACAGTAATGGACATGCTTAGGAACGATCCGTGCTTGTCTTGGGGCTAAATAGTGTGTTGTGAGATCACCATAACACTGTGGCTAGCTTTTTGTGAACTGGCTATTTCCTGTTGGAGTTTGTTCTCTCAAACTACAAATCCTATAGTTCCTTGTTTGTAAGTGTGAGGTCACTTTTCTTACTCCCACACATCAGTCACCTCACCCACTGAAACACACCTGGGCTGCCTTCAATGCAATAGGCCAGTGTTTTCTGAACAGGGTGCCTTCAGCTGTTGCAAATTCTTTCAGAATGATCTCCCTCCCACCCAGCAGTTACTCTACTCATTGAAGTAAAGACAGGCTTCCTCTGAACACCTCATCAGTGATGTAATATCTTGGCTCCACTGCAACCTGGGAAAACCTGAGACGACAATCATTTTGTATGCTGTTAAAAATAAATGTAAGGGCAAAAATCAAAGAATTGCAAGACCACCATGAAACACAGGTACATACACTATATTAGGAACTTCACTAACTTTACAGCCACTGTAGTATAGTCAAAACATAAAATCCTGCAATACCCCTCTGCAGGTCATTCACTAGGTCCCCCTGTGTGGTTCTGGAATTTTTGCTCACCATACATGTGATCATTTTGACATTTGACACCACGGGGTGAGATCTTGGGTGGAGCCCCAGATCGAGGGAGATTATCAGTGGTCTTGTATGTCTTCCATTCTCTAATTATTGCTCCCACAGTTGATTTCTTCACAACAAACTGCTTGCCTATTGCAGATTCAGTCTTCCCAGCCTGGTGCAGGTCTACAATTTTGTTTCTGGTGTCCTTTGACAGCTCTTTGGTCTTGGCCATAGTGGAGTTTGGAGTGTGACTGTTTGAGGTTGTGGACAGGTGGCTTTTATATTGATAACAAGTTCAAACAGGTGCCATTAATACAGGTAACAAGTGGAGGACAGAGGAGACTCTTAAAGAAGAAGTTACCGGTCTGTGAGAGCCAGAAATGTTGCTTATTTGTAGGTTACCTACTTATTTTACTTAGGTGAAATACTTATTTTCCACTATAATTTGCAAAACAGTTCTTTAAAAATCAGACAATGTGATTTTATTGATAATTTTTTTCTCATTAAGTCTCTCATAGTTGAGGTATACCTATGATGAAAATTACAGGCCTCTCTTCTTTTTAAGTGGGAGAACTTGCACAATTGGTGGCTGACTAAATACTTTTTTGCCCCACTGCATAACGCATTGCCAAGCGTTATATATGCTAAAATCTGCTGATTGCTTCCCTTGAAGCCCAGTACATGTAAGCACAGGTGGTGCCCAGTTATGCATAACTTGAAGCTACATATGTTCATAATTTGAAGCTACCCTCAAATCCTGTTTTTTTTTTTTGGGGGGGGGGGGGGGGTATCCAACAATAGGGCTTCCCCTGGACAGCTGTATTCTTGATTCTTGAAGTATATCTTGTTCTTGTTAACTTTTTTCTAGTACATCTTGTATTTGGCTTCTTTATCATTTAAATGAATTTTCGAGGATTAGGGTTCTTCCAAAAACAGCACTGTCACAAACAATGGCTCCAATATCCATCCATGTTGCATTGTGATTGTATGTCATGAAGTATAAAATAAATGTCCTATATAAATGTTCATCTGCATGCACAACTTGTAATTATGTTACCCTTATCTGTGTGAGTTTAGCATCCCAAGAGAGTTCATTCCCTTTTGATCAAGAAGACTGTGCAGACCACACATCTACCGACTAGTGCATAGATGTCCATTTCCAGCCAACAAGGCACCGGCTTGGGTGTCAATAGATGAAAGAGGTGTATAGAAGTGGCCCACTTGAAAAATGCCATATCTTCCAATTATTAAATATGGGGTCAGGGTGGTATGTCTGCAGCCCATATCTTATACGGTTGGATTCTTCATCATAATACCTTTAAAATGAGTCCTCACATGACCCTTGTGTATGGATCCCTGCCCGAACTGTACCCGCTGGGTAAATCTTACACAAAGAGGGGGTCATATCAGGAACCCCTAGAAAGAGGATTTGATGGAGAACCCAAATATCAGAAAAATATGTTGGTGCCTGGCCCATGATGGAAGATAGATGTATTTATCTATTTCTTGTGCATAAATGTATGACTAGGAAAGGGGAGGTTCTATTCCAGCCCAGGGGCTTAATCTAGAGGTGTCACCTTCACAGTAGGTACAAAACTCCAGTCTCTAGGGGGGCTAGGGTGCGCTTGCATGGGGAAGAAGATCTCATTTTGGATGCCAGACGCCATTTTCTACCAGACCTCATAGAATATAACTTTTGTAATTAAGTATTCCATTAATTTTTTTTCTGTGTGGTGAAACTCACAAATATAATCATTTTTTATATGTACAGTGAATATTTTACTTTCATAATAAATCATTCATTTATTAGGTTCTGCCTTAGTCTGGTAAAACTAACTTATATTGTCCTTAAAGAGAGCTGAGTTATAGTCAGAAATTTACATACCTGTTCAGCTATATGATAGATTTGGATGAATCTTTTTCCTGTTTAGTAAACTACTGGGGATAGTAGATTATATTTTGGAATTGTAGCCTATCCAGATTGGATTGGTATCTTATGGTCAGCTTAAAATCGACAGGTTGTGGCAGCAAATATCTTTAAAGAGGCACTGTCATTATGAAAAACGTATTATATTTCCTAGTTCTACTGATAAAAAATTTTAAAAAAATGAAATTTTACTTAAAAATCCAAAATAAAAATAGCCACCACTGGGGGTCATGTCTTTATGCAGACAGACTACTCAGTATAGAAGATCACCATTGCACCACTATAGCCTTCAGCTGTTCCTAAACTACAACTCCCATGATGAGAGTTGTAGTTTTGCAACAGCTAAAGGCAACAGTGCTCTAACACAGTGCTTTAAAAACACTGCATCTCCAGTTGTTGCAATGCAAAACTACAACTCCCAGCATGCTTGAACAGCCAAAGCTTTCTCAGACTCCTGATTGACAAAGAACTGATCAGACATTCAAGAGTCTGTGAAAGCTGAATGACACACATAGTGACAACTATGTTGATTAGCATCCAGCTTTACAAGGAACAGTTAGAAAATGTATGCATAAAAACTACTGTGCAGTGATTTGCAGACTGCCAGGCTGCTCCCAGACTCAGAGCAGATGAGTCATCACAGTGAGGGAGAGAGACTGACACGCCCCCTCCAGAAGGCAAGAACACAAAGCAAGTGAGCGACATATAAATGCTATAGACACATGAAAATGATATGTACATGATCAGGATTAGGTACTGCGTAACATATCACTTTTGTTTTCTTCACTATGATAGGTACGCTTTTGTTTGGGTGGTGTAAGAGGGATTTTTTATCATTATTTTCGATCTAGTGTAGACAAATAATGATAACCCTACCACCTGCTTGTATCAGTTTTGTGACAAGCACCACAGCTGTCCTCATTTTGTGTGAGATATTGCAAGGTGCATAAAAATGATACAAACATTGGTTCCTTTGATCCATTCTTACATTT